>NW_027310108.1:101545-206683 GCF_047496795.1 Chiloscyllium punctatum | reverse complement strand
AGTAAAGGGCTGAGATCACAGCCGTAGGTGTACAGGGAATACAGTTGGGAGTTAAGGGCACATCAGTGGGTGTACAGGGAATACAGTAGGGGGCTGAGGGCACATCCGTGGGTGTACAGGGAGTATTCTCGGGTGTGAGAACACATCCTTCAGCAGATTTAGTGTTGAGTGTTATTGTGGAGGATTTGATTTTACTGATCTTCATGATTGCAGTCTGTGGGTCAGAAACCTGAGGATCCAGTTGCAGAGAGTCGAACCGAGACCAAGGACGCAGAGTTTTGTGGTTAGTCTCTAAGGGATAATGATTTTGAAGGTGGAGCTTTAATCAATCAACAGGAGTCTGGTGTAGGTGTCTTTGCTGTCCAGATGTTCCTGGGATGCGTGCAGTATCGGATATGGCATTCGTTGTGAGCCCGTTACATCAGTCGGCAAATTATAGGGCAGCAAGTCAGGCTGGGAGACTGGAGTTGGCGTGGGCCATAACCAGCCACTCAAAGCACTTTATGATTATTGAGGTCGAAGCCACTGCGTGGTAGTCTATAAGCACACGTTCCACATGCTTTCTCACTTACGATGATGAGGATGGCCATCTTGAATAAGGTTGGTACTTCAGTTTCAGGAGGGAGAGGCTGAAGTTGTTTGTGTTTACCTCTGCCAGTTAGTCTAAACAGGATCTGAGTGCTCAGCCGGCAACACTCGCCAGGTCCATCACTCTCGTTGATTTGACTCACTGAAAGACTAACATTACCTGCAGCGGTGTCATCAGACAAAGGTACATGTGGGGCTTTTGCGGCCAGTGTCAGCCCTCAGTGACAATCACCCAGTCATTTATGAACGGCATCCCCTCCCCCAAGTCCCTCTGTCGTCTTCAACACGCAATGACATTGGTTGGTGTGATTACCACACATTCGGCATTGAGACAGATTGCCATTAATAGACTGGGATCATGCACCATCAAGTTCTGTGTCACCATAATGGAGTAAATTCACAATAAAATGGTGGGCAGGGTGCCAGTGCCAGTAGTGCAAGGTGTGAAGACTTTGCAGGTGTAATTCCAGTCAAGCCACTGCTTAAACCTGAATGGAGTCAAGCATCTTGAGCGTTGTGCCTTTTCAATTGTGGACTGTCCTTAGGTAGTCAGGTAGTGCCATTTACATGAACCATCTGACCTGACGGCAGTTTTACTATGTTTGCAAATGATACAATGATGATTCGATGGGCATGTGATATTGAGGATGTGGGCAGGCTGCAGAAAGACTTGGACAGTTTAGGACATTGGGACAATACATGACTGACCGAACACAATATGAGACCATGTGAGATTATGCACTTCAGTAGGCGGAATATAAGCAGATACTATATTCCAAAAGGCTTCATGAAATCTGAAGCACAAAAGGAGTTTACAGTACTCGTCCTTCTTACAGTTGATGTGCGGTTCAGTTGGCAGTTAGGAAAGCAAATACAACGTTAACATTCATTTCAAGAGAGTGAGAAGACAAGAGCGGAGACATACTGCTGAGAATGTAATGCGCTATGGACAGATGGCATTTGGATTATTGTGAGCTGTTCTGGGGAAGAATCTCCGGGTGTTGGACATGATCTATCCTGGAAATGATGGCTTGTCATATGAGCGGCAGTTGAGGCCTCTATGTCTGTACTCAATGGAATTTAGAACAATGGAGGCGGGGGGGGGGGGGGGGGGGGGGGCGGGAACATCTGATTGAAACTGATCAATTACTGCATTTTTTGATACAGTTAGAGTATAGAGGATATTTCCACCAGAGTTAGAGACAATGAAAAAATGAAAAATGGCACAGTTTCAGAGTGCAGAGATAGGCTGAACGGCCTAAATCTATTGCTATATCACTTGCCCGTATTGTCACGCAGTCTATTAATCAGTGCAGAATTGTAAATCTCAGACCTGCTCTTGTAACTTTTGCATCTGTACGTTGATTTGACTTCACCTTCTGATCAATGGTAACCCCTGTAATATGGACGGTGGGAGGATTCAGGGTAAACCTGTAGCGCAGTAAGATGTTGAACATAAGCTGCTATCTGTTCGTCTCATCTGGCAGGAGTACATTGTCTCGACGATGATTGTCATTTTCAGTCTGGTATTTTTGAAAGATCGATCCTGTTACACCAATATTGTTGCATTTAACAAAACAGATGCAATTTATAAAAGCACTCAGCAACAATATGTCATGGAGTACTGAACACCTTTCTAATAACAGAAAGGTCTAAAAGGTTCAGTATCAGAAACACTGCTCTCCTGTTCATGTTCAAATCAGAAAACCTGTTGCATCGAGGTGTTCAACTTAGAACATTGTAATCTTATTTTTTGGTTATGGGAATTGCTGGATGGTCCCACTATTTCTTGTCCGTCACGAGTTGCCCTCTTGAGAAGGTGGTGCTGACCTGCCTTCTGAAAAAGCAGCAGTCCACCTGCTGGGCGTTGATCCACAATGCTACGAGGGAGGGAATTCCCGGATTTTGACTCAGCAACAGTGAAAGAATGGTGATATATTTCCAACTCAGGATGTTGACTGGTTTGGAGGGGAGTTCAAGGTGGTGGTGTTTGTAAAAGCCTGCTGCCTTTGTCATTAAAGATGGAAGTGCTCGTAGGATTGGAAGGTGCTGTCTTGTAGATAGTGCACACTGCTGCTACTGAGCGTTGGTGGTGAGTGAAGTGAATGCTTATGGATGTGGTGACAATCAATTGGGCTGTTTTGTCCTGAATGTTGTCAAGCATCTTCAGTGTCGTTGTGGCTGCACTCATTCAGGCAACTGGGGAGTATTCCATCTCACTCCTGACTTGTGCCGTGTAGATGGTGAACATGCTTTGGGAAGACAGGAGGTGAGTTACTCGCGCAGTATTCCTAGCCTTTGATCTGCTCTTATATTTATGTGACGAGTCCAGTTGAGCTTCTGGTCAATGGTAACCCCAAGTGTATTGATAGGGTGGTGGGGAGGGGAATTTAGTGACAAATATGCTGCTGAATATCAAGTAGTTATATTGTTTCTTATTGGTGATTGTCATTGTCTGGCATTTGTGTGGTGCGAGTGTTACTTGTCACTTATTAGCCCAAGGAGAAAGTGAGGACTGCAGATGCTGGAGATCAGAGCTGAAAATGTGTTGCTGGAAAAGCGAAACAGGTCAGGCAACATCAAAGGAACATGAAAATCGACGTTTCTGGCATAAGCCCTTTTTCAGGAATGAGGAAAGTATGTCCAGCAGGCTAAGATAAAAGGTAGGGAGGAGGGACATGGGGGAGGGGCGTTGGAAATGCGATAGGTGGAAAGAGGTCAAGGTGAGGGTGATAGGCCAGAGTCCGGTGGGGGAGGAGAGGTGAGGAAGAAGATTGCAGGTTAGGAAGGCGGTGTTGAGTTCGAGGGATTTGACTGAGACAAGGTGGGGGGAGGGGAAATGAGGAAGCTGGAGAAATCTGAGTTCATCCCTTGTATTTGGAGGTTTCCTAGGCGGAAGATGAGGCGCTCTTCCTCCAACTGTCGTGTTGCTATGGTCTGGCGATGGAGGATTCCAAGGCCCTGCATGTTCTTGGTGGAGTGGGAGGGGGAGTTGAAGTGTTGAGCTACAGGGTGGTTGGGTTGGTTGGTCCGGGTGTCCCAGAGCCAAGCAGTGCTCCCGCAATTTCTTCTATATCCTCTTATCCTCCTGTGGTGTTCCTGAATATACCTGGTCAGGACCAGGAGTTTTTAGAAATACTGCAAAATCTGAAAAATACGTCTATTTATTTCAGTTACAAATACCAAATAGTGAGCAAGTGACTCAATGATGGTTAACATAACAAATTAGAAAATGTGTTAATCATAGAAAGTGACTTCAGAAGAATTCCAGATATTGTTGAAATCTCAGAATTCTCAGAAATTAATGATCCAAAAAGGAAGGCCATGACACTGAAAAGGAAATCACAAAGAGAATATACATGCTAACAAACAAGAACACAAAGACTGCATCAATCTACGCTCGATATTTCAAAGGAAACAAAATAAAAGCAAGGTCAAATGTGGAAATTTGTAATTGGCAGAGGAGAGGTCATTGTGGAGAACAGGGAAATGGCCGAGAAATAACCAATTACATTGCATCTGTCTTCATGGAGGAATATCCAGAAAATCCCCCAGTAATACCAGGTGATCATATCGGACTCCTGGAGCTAAAGACATAAAGTCAATTCAAATCAGGAACAAGGTAGTGCAGCTGGATTGAGCATTGCTCAGTCTGACGAAACAGATGTACTTCCTATAAAAATGTCGGAAATAAATCACCAATAGAAGTATTAATTGCACTGTCGATGACTGCGTTTTATTTTCCTGTACATTCTGCAGAGGGCAGAAACTATTGTGGATCAATGGGAGTTAGCAAACGTGATCCAAGCACTATAGATGAATGGAAGGGATCCAAAGAGCTACAAAGGGAAAAAGACATAGCGTGGAGAACTGCAGACCAATTAACTTGACATCCGTAGGGAAACTTTTGAAATCTATTACACAGGATGAGATCTTTGATATTTGGAAATTAACAGCAACAATAGAGAGAATCAGCATGCATTTTTGAGAGAGAAATCATACTTGATAAACTTCGGAATTGTTTGAAATTGTTTCTTACAGCATAGATAATGGGGAACCACTAGAAGTGGCATATGTTGAATTGTCGGAAGGATTTCTATAAGAACTCAAATAATGAGTTCGTAAATGCAATGAATGCGAAAGGTATTTGGAGGAATATATGTAAGTGGAAAGTTAAAGTTTGGTTCGCCTTCATTTAAGAGAATCAGAACATTTATTTAAAGACATGTTCAAGCGGTTTCACAGCGTGTTGGTGGGACTGTACCTGAAGTATTGTGCACAGTTTTGGTGACCGAATTTAGAAAGAATATACTGACCACAGAGGATGTACAATGGGCATTTTCCAGATTAATTCCTCAAATAGCGAGATTGTCTGATGGGGAAACTCGGCCTATTTTCTCGAGAGTTTCAAAGAAAGAGAAGTGGGTAACAGTGCAAGTTAGAACATTCACAAACTTATGACAAGTTGGAAATTAACAGAATGCATCCCTGGCTGTCTATTCCACATTCAAGGCAAATAATCTAATGATCTGGGACAGGACAGTTAAGACTACAATAAGGAGGAAATTCTTCACTTGGAGGGGACAAACTAACACAGCGGCATGGAAACCTGCTGGCAGGGCAAGATTAGGGAGAATCCCCAGATAATCTACAAGTGTTTCAATTGAAACAGAATGTTAAGGGAAGAGTTAGGACTCATTCATGACTTGCCAAGTTGCACCCAAATCAACTTTAGTGGTAGGAGACAGGAGGTAGTGATAGAAGAATGTTTGTGTGACAGGAGGCCAGTGCCCAATGGTGCACCCCAGAGATTAGTCATGTGCCCCTTATTATTTGTGATTTGGAGGTGCTGGTGTTGGACTGAGGTGTACAATGCTAACATTACATAACACCAGCTTACAGTCTAACACATTTATTCAGAGGCATGAACTTTCGTAGCGCTGCTTCTTCATCAAAATGCACAACCACCTGACGAAGAAGCAACACTTCGAATGTTCGTGCCTCTGAATAAACCTGTTAGACTATAAGCTGATGTTGTGCGATTTTTAACCTGATTAATTGTAGTATTCAAAATGATGCAGCTGTGAATATGGACGAGGGGTGGGGCGGGGTCATCAGTAAGTTTGTGTTTGATACAATGATTGTCCGGTTGGTTCGCAGTGATAAGGGAAGTCTTAGGTGTCAGGAAGATACAGAGGAAATGGCCAGATGGCTGGATCAATGGCAGATGGAACATAATTCTGATACATATGAGGTGATGCACTTTGGAAGAAGGAACCAGACAGGGGAGTACTCAATGAATGGCAGCACACTAAGAATGTCAGAGGGTGCTTCTCCACACATCCCTGAATGTGACCGGACAAGTTAATACACAATTTGAGAAAACATAGGCGCTGTTAACAGAACCTTTATTCATCGAAGCATAGATTATAAGAGCTATGCGGAACTTCAGTGAGGCCAAGATGGAATACTGTGTGTCGTTCTGGGAACCACATAAGAGGAAGGATGTGATTGCACTGGGGGTGGGGGGGGGGGGGGGTGCAGAGGAGATTCACCAGGATGTTCCCTGGGATGGAGTATATCAGCCATTGAGAGGGGCCGGATAAGTTCGGGTTGTTTAGTTTGGAGGAGAGAAGGATGAGGGGGTCATGATTCAGAAGTATAGGTTTACGAGGGACATGGACACAGTGGATAGACAGCAGCTGTTCCTTTTAGTCAACGGGCCACAATTTTAAAGTGAAGGGTTTGAGGTTTCGTGAGGATTTGAGGACTGTTTTTCACCCAGAGTGTTTTGGGGTTTGGAATGCGGTTCTTGAGACGGGAGTTATTATGGTAACCTCGAAACCATTCGAAAATACACGGTTGTGCACTTGAAATGCCATAAGACTTTCGGCTACAGGCCTTGTGTCGGAAAGTGGGAAGAATGTAGACCATGCTCTATTTCTGATGGTACAGAGTCTGTGCTTCTGGTTGTGGACAGCCAATCATTGAGTAGCTTAAGATAGGAATTGATGGCTTTCTGAAGAATATGTTATCAAAACTTATATGAGTGAACTTCTAATATCTTCTGAAAATATGTCAATGGCAAAATTAAGAGAAAAATGTGCAACTTTCTTACAGTCTGATACCAGATAATTGAGGACAGGGAAATAGCAGAACTATGGAGCAAATACTTCAGTTTTGCCTTCACAGAAGAAAACAAAACAAAAAGAAAACTTCCTATCAATACCAGGGAACTTTAGTCTGGTGAGTAAAAGGAATAGAATGAAATTAGCAACTAACAGTTTTAGAGAAAGTATTGGATTGAATGTAATGAGCATAGGCAAAGTGAACAGAGATTTATGAAATGGGCATCATATTTGACAAAGTGGCTTTTAGCAAAATTATGGAGAAGGTATCAATGCAATACGAGTGAAATCTCAGAAAGATTTTGGATAAAGCCCCAAGCGTTTTGTGCAAATTCGAATCCTAGAGAACTGGGGCTTATAGATGGTCATGGGTTTCGAATGGGACAGCTGGCAGGAAACACTGAGTAGGAATAAAACCATGATTTTTGAATGGAAGGCTTGGAGGATATAACAAGGATCGGGTTTTGGGATCCAGTTAATCCCAGTACACATCATATCTTTGGTTGAGGGTCTCAAATGCAATATTCCCAAGTCTGCTGACAGCACTAAATGATGTCAGCTTGTGAGTGGATGAGGAGCTCCAAGGTGACTGAGACAAATGGAGTGATTGGGCAAATACCTGGCAGATGGAGAGCAATGGGAGAGATGTGATGTTGTGTACATTGATGGAACCATAAAATGGCAGCCTATCATTTGAAAAGAGATTGGTTGAAAAATGTTGCTCTATAAAGGAACATAAGCTGCACTTTTGTTTATTTCTGTGCAGCCCTCCGAGTCCATGTAGGGCAGTGAGTTCTGAAGCCAGAAGTCAATACTGGGAATGGCGTTGGAACACTGGCCTGTGTATATAGATCCACAAGTGGGGAACTGTAACATTGAAAAGAATCTAGATCTCCCTGTGCACCATTCACTGAAAGCTATATTGCAGGAGCAGGAAGCGGTTAGGAAGGTAGATCGTGTATTGACCTTTATTTCACGGAGGTTTGAATACAGAGGTAAGGGTCATATACTGCAGCTGTACAGGGCCTTAGTGGGGCCCCATCTCGAACACTGTGCAGTATTGTGAGCAGTTGTGGTCTCCTTCCCTTATAAAGGGCAAACCTGACATTGAGAGAGTGCAGTGAAGGATGACCAGACTGATCTCTGGGATGACGGGCTTGTTGTGGGAGCAGTGTTTGGGGCAACTGGGCCTGTATTCCATGGGCTTTAGGAAAATGAGTGGAGATCTCATTGAAATACATAGAACTCTGGCAGGGTGAGACAGATTGGAAGCAGGGTGATAATTCCCCAGGCTGGGTTGCACTGAACAAGGGACCACAGCAATATCGCATTTAATAAATACGTGTTATCGAAGAACTGACTGTATATTCAATGGAGGAGCAAAATTTATCGACTGAAGGGATTACAGCCGTTCCTATTTTATAAGTCACAATGCTTAAACATATTCAGTGAAATGAACACTGTATGGGAAAAACTGCATTGAGAAGGCGTTCGGCCATGAATGAACATGGGGAAAGCTCAATGTGTTGAATCACCTCCTCCTTTCCCGATGTTTCTGTGCAGTCTGTGGGAAAGGTCTGTAAAAGTTGTCATAAGCCCTCAGCTGATAGGAAGGAGGCCTCTGCAGGGTCAACAGGACTGTGTTTCCCATTCCCTTTTCCAATACTGAGGCTGGGGCCGGGTGTTCTCTCCGGTTAAATCCTTTAAGACGTTGGAGCAGTTTGATACAATAGAGTGCCTTGCTTGGCCGATTCAGAGACCATTGAAATAATTATCAAATGTCTGTGTGTCTGGAGTCACTTTTAGACCAGACCAGGAGAGCACGGAGATTCACTTACTGAAAGTGTATTGGTGAAGGAGATCAATGTTTACAATCATCATTGGACAAAAGATCACTATTACTGACACCAAATTTTAGGTGTCGATATTTTATTAACTTTTAACTTCCACCAGCTGCCAGACTATTAGCCTGGTCTGGATGAGTAATCCATTGGCATTTCCACACCAGCACCATCTCCACATGGGGACCTATCGGAAACCATACTTGCCAGGTTATTTTTGTGCTGCTTGACAGCTCTGCAAAAAAGAACTCTCACCAATTTGACTGTTGTGATGGCACTGAAGAGGTGGTAAATGGACAGAATTTAGTTATTCCCCTCTTATGGGATTGGACATAGTTGAGTAATTTTCCACATTGTCAGGGAGATGTCAGAGTTGGAGCTGGAATGAAACAGCTTCCCCAGGGACACTGCTTGATGTGCAGCACATGTCTTCAGTCCAATTACACGAATGGGGTCAGGGCTCATGGCCTTTACCATTTCTATTGTGTTAAGCTATTTCTTCATGTCAAGTGCAGCGAATCGAATTGATTGAAAACTGGCATCTGTGATTCTGTGGTATCATGATGAGGGTGAGGTGTGTCATCCACTCAATAACGTTTCATCCGTAATGCCATATTCTGCGTTGGAAGTGAATGTGTTTCCCTCTGTTTTTCTCCCTGACCATGATTAAGATGTCTGTAGTGTCACTGACGCCAGTCTTATGCAGTTTCAGAATCAAGGAACTTGTGCACCATGCATTATCGTTCAGTCCCCAGTGATCGGCGCTCCGGGTGGGACGGGATGTTTGAGCATCTTTGACGTACTTCTTTGGAAATTGTTCAAAAACAGAAATTGCTGAAGAAACTTCACACGATGTTGCAGCATCTTCTGAAATGAATGCAGAGTGAAACTTTCAGATCCAGTGACCCTCTACAAAGCTCCCAGTTTCTCCAGCAATTTTTCTATTTTTATTTGCAGAATCCATAGTTATTTGTTCTGTTCCTATTCATTTCTGGAGAAACTCAGCAGGTCTGTCTGCATCCGCATAGACAGATAAACAGAGTTAGCGTTTCAAACCCAGTGTGGTACTTCTTCAGAACTGAAAAAGATCGGAAACTGGGATTTTTAATCCTTTGTCAGAGGTGGGGGATGGGTGACAGGGAAAAGAGGGTGTGGCAAAGAGAAGCAGGCTTTGAGCACTGGTGAATGAGAAGATGATATAAAATGAATGTAAATTAAGACGTGGCTGGGGAAAAGGGATTCTCTCTATTGAGGACAAGATAAAAAAGATACAATCACACAAGGTCATAGGGAGGCCAGGAAGGGAGAATGTTGACTATTTGGCGTTATATAGATCTAGCCTTAACTATGTTTTCACTATCGAGATCATCACCACTTTTAGACAAAGGAATTCAGGTGTTTGACTTCTTATTGTCACAAGTAAACATTTCTTGCTGCCTCAGTATTGCAATATGGAGGAAAAAAAATAACAGTATGAAGTTTTGGGCTGAGTATTGCTTTCCTGTCATGTTTAATATAGTTTCAAATTTGCAGTGCGTATCCTTAAATGCTTGTTCTTGAATTTAGTATCAGATGGAGTGACATTATAGAAGTTTATAAAATCATGAGAGGCATGGATAGGGTGAATAGCCAAAGCCTTTTCCACGGGATGGGGGAGTTCAAACATAAAGGGAATAGCTTTAAGGTTAAAGAGGGAATATTTAAAAGGAACGAAGGAGCAACAATTTTACACAGAGGGTGGTTTGGGCATGGAATGAGCTGCCAGAGGAAGAGTGGTAGATGCGTGTACAGCTACAAAATTTAAAACTCATTTGGACAAACATATGAATGGGAAACATTTCGAGGCCTATGGGTCATATGAAAGCAGGTGGGGCGAGCTTAATTTGAAAAACTTGGCCAGCATGGACATTTAGAAAAGCTTCACGCAGAGTCAGTGTGGTTTTGTGAAAGGGAAATTATACTTTGCCCTGTAAAATCATGCAAGGTATTTCTGGAGATGCCAGAGAATGTAACAAGCAAACTTGATAAAGGGGATCTGGTAAACACCAGGCTTTCCAGATATTTTCCACAAGGTATTAAAATAAAATTTCTTCCACAAGACAGAAATTTGTTGGGATGATGGAGAATGTATTAACATGTGATGATGATTGATTAACACATAGAAATCGGAGAGTCAGGATTAATAGATCTTCATGATCAAGGTATATCTGCTGGAGTATCACAAATATCAGTCCAATGACATCAGTTATTCACAATCTATTCTGATAGCCTGATGGAGGGAGCTGAGTGCAATACACATCCGAGGTTGTGAATGACTCTGAGAATCAAAAGGCAGGCTGTTATTTAATGGCGTGGACTTCCAGAAAAGGAGCAGTACAAAGGAATTGGAGTGTTTCTGTGTATGAAACATAAAGTCAGCATGCTGATGCAGCAAGTAGCTAGGTTGGTTCATTAGACAGCTTCCTGGGCTTAAAGGGTTGAGTTATTGAGAACCTCTAAGATAGTGAGGCGATTATTCATTGGGGTTTAAATGAATGAGGAGTGATACTGCAGAAAAATACAAGACACAGAAGGGGCTTGAGAAGGTCGATATTGGCAAGTTGTTTCCACTCCTGGGTGGAGTCTCAAACTCGATGATTTCGTTACCGAATATGGAACATCGATTTCAATCTGAGACACAGAGTGATGTCTTCTCTCAGAAGGTAGTGAATGTCCTGAATTCCATAACCCAGAGAGGTATAGAGGGATACACGGAGTCGGCAAGAAAGTGGAGTTGAGCCCTGGAGTACATTAGCCATGTTCTTATTAAATGACAGGGTTAGCTTGAGGGGTGGAATGACCTACTCCTGTTCCTATTTATTCATTTCACATGTTTTGCTTTTGGAAAGTAACTGATTATTTTTTTCTGGAAGTTGTGTTGCACAATGCTGCATTCAGGGAGAAAAGAAGATTTGTTTGAGTTAACCCTGGGTGATGTATGGTGGCTGTATTCCCTGCGTATCTTGGTCTGTAACATGATACATATCTGGAGCAGAAGTTACAGAGAGGGGAAGCCTGGAAAGAGGGATTGGGGATGGGGGTTCACTTCCTGACCCAGTCTAGATTTTTCAAATACATTTCCCAAACGACACTAAACCATCAGAGTGGCCTCGATCTGCCACCATGTAGCAGGTCGGAAGGGCTCAATGGAACATCAGAACACAGTGCTGAGGGACACGAGAGGGCCATTCGACCATTTGACACTACTCCCTCAGTACATGAGGTCATGGCTCATCTCATTGTGGTCCTAGCTGCACTTTTCTCTCCATGCACCATTGTCCCTGAATCACCTGTCTATCGAAAATCAGACAAAGACAGCCTCAATATAATATAAATATTCAGCCATCCCAAACTTCTGGGAAAGAGAATTCGCACTTGAATGAATTCCCACTTAGTGAATTTCTCCGAATTCTTGCTATGACTGAGGATGGAGGGTGTCATTGTTTCCTTTTCTAGTCCCACTCCTCTACTGCTCGCAGCAAATCTTCAATGTTACCACATTGGTGATGTGGCCGATGATACAGGTCTCAGACTGGGTCAGGTTCAGTGGTAGGAACAAGTCATACAGATTTCTTTAGTCAGCCACAATTAACTAATAGAACTAACGGATGTCCATGGTGGATCTGTGGTTAGCACTGCTACCTCCCATCACCAAGGAGCTATGTTCAATTCCAACCTCGGGCGATGCTCTGTGTGGAGTTTGGTCATTCTCTATGCAGGTATCTGTGTGGGTTTCCTCACAATGCTGCAATTTCCTCCCACAGTCCAAAGATAAGCATCTTAGAGTGGATTGGCCACACTAATAAATTGGACATGGTGCCCAGGGATAGGTAGGCTAGTCATGGGAATGCAGGGTTACATGGATAGGGAAAAGGGGGCAGGTCCGGGGGCATACTGTTCGGAGGTTCCGTATGGACTTGATGGAATGGATATCCTGCTTCCACACTGTAGAGATTCTATAAAAGTGACAAGAAATTTGGACAATACTTAGTGCGTATCTATCTGATCCACTCTCCTCTAGGTCTTGTATGTTTCAATAAGACCACCTCTCATGCCATGAATAACCTGTTAAAGCCTCCATAATATAAGGCTCTCATCCCTGGCATACGTGAAGTGAAACATCTCCGAACTGCTTCCAATATAATTATATCCTTTCTCAGATAAGGAGACAAAGAATAACTCATCGCAAAGTCAGGTCTTGAGGTTTATTTTTGATTTCTCAGTGTTGTGGGTCTTTGTAACAATCTTCCCCACAGAGTATTGGAGGCAGAGATATTGAATGTTATTTGAGACACAGACAGAAGTTTCATAAATAACAACAGTCGAGGATGATCGGGGATTGGCAGGAATGTGCGTTGTGGGGGAAATGTAGACAATGGTACCAAATGACACAGCTCCAGAACATCCATTAATATAATGCAAAACAAAATGATCATATTGATAAAATGTTAAGGGGGAATCTAAGATGGCCAAGATCCAGAAGGTCTGTTTTGCTGGGCTCTGCATTACAGCACCGGCAAAGTGATGCTCTCACCCACTCCATCCCAGCCATTCACTTAAAATTCAACACTAAAAGAGCGATAGAATTTTTACTAATCCCGTTTTATCAAGTGGAAATGACAAAACATGGCAAAGGATCGAGTAAGTCCCAACACACGGTGCACCCGTCAGAAGTATCGAGCATGCCTGAGGTTTCTCTGCAACCCACTCTGCTCGTTCCATGGACCCAGTTATCCACCAGGCCTTGGTCACTGAGTTCACCAAGTTATGTGAAATGATTGCAGCCATGACTGAAGAAAGGTTCAGCAGTGGCGAAAGCCGCTCTCAGCCGTGCTCCAAAAACATGACTTGAAAGCCTTGGAAACAGAATGGATGAGTTTGAGTGCCGAACTGCAGTGGCAGAGACCACAACTGATTTCTCCAAGGAGCGGATACTCGCCCTTGAAAAACAGGTCTGCACCTGAACGAAACAAGATCACGACCTTGTGAACAGGGGCAGGATGAAAAATGTTCACATCGTCGGTCTGCTGGACCAGACGGCAGGTGGTCAGTCAGTGAGTATTTTCGAGAACTGGCTGCAGCGATTCCTTCACTTCGAAGCTGAAGAGGGACGGGTGAAGAGTGAGACAGTTCATCGGGTTATGGCGCGGAGGTCAGCCTCAGACCAGCGCCCTCGCCCTGTTCTTGAGCGATTACATAGTTATGGGGACAAACAAAGACTGATGGAAACTTCCAGAACACAGGGGAATGATCCAACGGTTTTAATTCACGAGAGCTCCAGGATTATGTTCTTTCAGGACTTTTCAGCGGCGGTGATTCAGGAAAGAAAATCTTTTGATGATATCAAGAGAAGAGTAAGGGAACTCGGGATGCAGTATTCCTTACGGTACCCAGCAGTGCTTTGTATTGCTTTGAATGGATCCCTGAATCAGTCTGACTCTCCAGAGAAAGCGAAAACTTTGTGGATATTTTAAAGTAATCTGGATGTTTAGACAATCATGATTCTCTCTTAAAGAAATTTTCTTGGATTTTTCTGGCAGTAACCAGTGTTTAATTATGGGGATGGGTAGAGTACTCAATTTTAACTTCTTCATTAATATTACTACTCATTTTCTCTTTCTTTGCTGAGTGCCCACCGACATTTCAAGATGGATTTTTGTTGTTAATTGCCCTGGATGCCATATTGGTAATGGGCAGAAGATAGAGTTTTGTGATATGTAAGCGTCCCCGGTGGGCAGGGGTGGTGTGGCGGTACATTATCTATCAAGTGTCATTGGCACTTTGGTCTTTGTTTCGTTCTTTGGTTTCTTTATGTGTTTAGCTTTGGAAAGTTTTGAGAGCTGGTTATGTGTAGTAGTTTTAGTTTGTACAGTTTTTAGGCTCTATGAGTCTTTTTTCATTAATGATCAGCGATGTGTAATTCAATGTGAAACTCGAGAGTTGAAATGTTGCTACAGTGTGTTATAGATAATGAAGTGCTTAAATGGCGTACCTGGAACATTAAGGGGATCCATCTGCCAGTCAAGAGTAAAAATATACTTTCTAGTCTTAAAAAGGAGAGGTTGAATGTTGCCCTACTGTAGGAGATGCACCTTGATGAGAAGGAACATTTGACGTTAGATTAGGCCGGATTTTATCGGGTTCACTTCTCGTCTTTTAATACTAGGAGCAGGGGAGAAGCCATACTGGACAGGAAGAATCTTCCATTTAAATTATTAGATTGTATTAGACACTCACGGGAGGATCATAATCCCTAAAGCCTTGAACTATGGGAAATAATACAGTATTTTGAATGTTTATTGCCCCCAGCGCACCGTCTTAAAATCTTGGTAATTGCATTTGCCAAATTAAGTTATCTTTCAACGTGGCACATTATTGTAGAAGGATATTTCAACTGTCTTATATACCTTATGATGGGCAGAATGTTCAAACGCCTCCCAATACCCCCGCTATAATGTAAGCAATCAGTGGATGTGTGTGCAGAACTAGATGTCTGGAGGCAGATCTACCTCACAAGTAGGGATTTTATTTTCTTCTTTAACCATCAGAAATGGTACACGAGGGTTGATCTCTTCCCCATCACTGCAACAATCTTAGATTCGGTGGCATCCTGCACAATTGAGAATATTGCCCAAACATACATGGTCCAGAAGTGGGATCGATGCCACATAAGATTATGTTGGATACAGGTGAGGGTCTTATGTTTTTGTCAAATCCCACAATTTTAGCCGCTCACGTGATGTAATGTATTAATTCGCTTGTCACCTTTTTGGGCTGTAAGATTAATTTTACAACGTTGGAGGCCATGCCTATGGGAGGCCTTAGGGGAATACCTGATGTTGACGGCAAATCCTGGTTTCCTTTTAAATGATCACGGTGGGGTGGGGGGGGGGTGGAGTTCTCTAATTCGGTATATTCATTACATCTGTCTTTGATAATTTATTTAACGTGAACTTTGTCCATGTGTTTAACAAAATTAAACAAGACCTTCAAAGATGGGAGTCACTTCCAATATCCTGGCTTGGTCGAATAGCTCTTATTAAAATGAATGTCCTTCCTCTATTACTATACTCCATGATAATGCTTCCTTTAATGTTTCCCAGACAGATATTTAGGAGACATAATAGTTCTTTTATTTGGCACCATAAGCATCTCTTTATCAAGCTAACCAAATTGTAACTGCCCCAGATTGTGGGGATTAGATCTCCCAGATTAGAAGCTATCAATTAAGCTCTTTTTTACCCTACATTAGTGCTTGGCGTCAATACGGTTAGACAAAGTGAACCCTTGTTGTTAGATTACTTACAGTGTGGAAACAGGCCCTTCCACCCAACCCGGACCGCCACCCACCCAGGCCTATTCCTCTACATTTACCCCCTCACCTAACACTATGGGCAATTTAGCATGGCCACTTCACCTGGCCTGCATATTTTTTGGACTGTGGGAGGAAACCAGAGCACCTGGAGAAAACCCATGCAGACACCGGGAGAATGTGCAAACTCCACACAGTGAATTGACTGGGGAGGGAATTGAACCCAGGTCTCTGGCGCTTTGAGGCAACAATGCTACCCACTGTGCCACCGTGCCACCCACTGCCGTTCTTAGGCAAAATGACAATGTTTATGGAGTACTGTCATAACCCAATAATTATCAATACTGTTTAAGCATGAGTGACAATTCGTCAGATTGAGGGCATTACAACCAAAACTATGTTTCTTACCACTGTAATTGGTACACCAGGTTGTCATCCGGGGATAATGGATTCCAGGTGTAAACTGTGGGCAGCAAGGG
Source organism: Chiloscyllium punctatum (assembly GCF_047496795.1). Lineage (NCBI taxonomy): Eukaryota > Metazoa > Chordata > Chondrichthyes > Orectolobiformes > Hemiscylliidae > Chiloscyllium > Chiloscyllium punctatum. The sequence continues at coordinate 190,296 of NW_027310108.1, read as the reverse complement.
CTGAACCTTGGTTGAGTGATTTAGAATTAGTAGAATCCCTACAGTGTGGATAGAAGCCCTTGGGCCCAGCAAGTCCACTTCGACCTTTTGAAGAGTAACCCACCCAGACCCATTCCCCTACCATCCTATATTTACCCTGACTAAGGCCCAAACCTACACATCCCTGAACACTATGGGTGATTTATCAATGACCAATTCATCTAACATGCGCATCTTTGTACTGTGGGAGGAAACCCACACAGACACCGCGAGAATATGTTAACTCCACACAGCCAGTCACCCAAGGCCGGATCCAAAGCCGAGACCCTGGTGCTGTGAGGCAGCAATGCTCACCACTGAGCCACCAAGTGTTATTTGATGGAGAAACAATGATGTCTTTTGATCAAGTAACTTGTACGTATGGACTACCTAGTAGAGACCTCTTCTGTATTTTTTCCAGATCAGAGATTTGATTTTTTTTAAAAAAGCACACTTTTACCAGGCTCTTCCAGATCTGATAGAGGGAAGAGGGTGCCTATTGCTTAGAGTGCACTCTCTGTCAGTACCCTTTATCATTAGTTGGAGAGTGTCCATTCAGACGAGACTGTGCAGCTTTGTGATGTCTGCTCGATACAGTTGGGGTTCAGAACACTTCGGAGACATGGGAGGATATTTGTGAAAATGTTCGAAGGATTTTGATCTGTAATAGGACCCTTTCCTTGCATTTGAAAATTCTTCATAGGGTCTATCTTATCCCCAGATGATCTCATAAAATGCAAAGTGGGATTATCTTCAGCATGTCCGAAATGCAGAATGACTACAGGCACTCTTACTCATTGCTTGTGGTCCTGCTGCAGGCTTTGTATATATTGGAGCACTGTGTCAGATGTGATCGAGTGGGTTGAGGGGACTGAATTGGAGATGGAACTGGTTTTGCTTTTCCTTGGCCTGTCCAGGGTACTTTACACTGATGCACACGGAAAAAAATCCTTACTTTCTGTGCTAGGAAAAGCATTCTGTTGTGTTGGATGTCTGAAACCCCCCCCCCCCCCCCCCCGCTGTCTGTTGGGTCATTGTAAGCTCATCATGGAGAATGTCCCTTTGGACTTTCTCACCAGCATGGTGTACCGAAAAACAGAGATTTATAGAAGTTATGGCAGACCTTCTTGGATTACCGTGATACAGGCTTATCTGCCATTCTCAGAAGGGCTATTATATCGCCATGACGATATTATCTAATGAATTTTACATCCAAAGAGGAAGAATAATGAACATAAAAATGTATATCAGTTAATGCTCTTGAAGAACGAGAGCTATCATTTTGTTATGGTGAGCTGTATTATTTACTCATTATTTATTGTTTCTTTTTCTTTTTCTTCTGTTCCGTTTAGTGTTTTGAACTGTTTTCTATGTACATGCACATGGGTGCAATTTTGATCAGTTATTTGAGTTGTGTTGCTATTGGTATATTATAATATTAAAAATCTCCTTTTCAATAAAGATATTTTTAAAGTATTAAAATGTTAACATTGATAGAATAGAGTCCCAAAGAACTCTCATTAGAGAGACCATCATGGTGGTTTATCCTGAGGGTAACCACACCTCGGGTGTTGGGGTAAGGTTAAGAGAGCGTCCCCTTCATGGTAATCTCTATCACTGTGAGGAACTGAACCTGTGCTGCTGGCCTCCCTCTGTATCACAAACCAGCCGTCGAGCCAACTGAGTGGGAGACTGTGTAACTGTTACGGACAGAAACAGTCACAGACAAAGGGTAAGAGCAACATCCATAACAAGAAAAGTGGTACAATTCAGATAATCGTCAAGATAACGGCTGGGGGTAAAAACGTTCTCTGCTCGAAATTGTATGTTATAACAAGACGTGTTTAGAAGCTGTCTTTGATTTACTATCATAAAGGTGAGTGAAGTGAAATGACTAAGTGTGATTGGATATCCATAACCATAAAATAAGTGTCGATTTTTGTTTGGTCTGTGTAAAGCATGCTGAATGTTGCATGAAAGTATATAGCTGATGGAATATAGTGTGAGGAGAGTGCGTTCCATGGGAAATGCCCTCAAACAGGCACTTGAAGAAAACTGGGGTAAAAGTGCCTGAGTGCCGTCTGGACATTGACAGGAACCCGGGGGGTTGAATGACAGAAAGTTTCTGTAACATGGAACTGAGAAAACCATCAGAACAGCCGGGACCTTATCAAATGCTAGAGGTCGTTTGAAGGGCTGAATGGCCTCAAAATGGTTTGAAATATTTGTGATTTGTAAAACGTGCATCTCTACTCCTTCTTATTATGTGTTACACACTGGGGCACTGCCATTTTCCTGAAACTGGGCATTATTTGGAACATTATCTGGAAAATTCCATATTCGATATTCTCCGGAATATACTCTAACTGTTTGGGGGGTAATGCAAAGGCGAGAGAGACAGAGAGGGAGAGCGCGGAGCTGGTGTATGCCGCAGTGAGAGTGGTGGAGCATGAGCCTTGATTGGGGGTACGTGCTATAAAAGATATACCGTGAGTGTGAGGGAGCAGAGAGTATACGGTGACCCTTATTCTGACAGAGTGGCGAAGGTTATTGATGCTTGTCCTGTATTGCTGGACATTTCTTTAGACCACAGATACTGCACTGAGCTGGGTGGTGAGGTCAGACCATGCTCGGTGCGTATGATGGTATGGCCCCCTCTGGGAAAGAAATGGTCCCCCTCTGTGTTAGCCCATCCACTACGCACACCATGCTCCGTCAACAAACTGTAGTGTACTTGCCCCTTATCTGCCATGCGAGGGGTAAACTGTACAGTGCAGCTCCAAACAGAGAAACCTCAGCTGTGTGCCCCTTGGCCTTTTAAAGATGGTACCAGTGCCAGAGAACACGGAATATCTAGGGACATCCGGGCGACTGTGATTAACAACTATCATAATGGATGGGAGAAAAAGGCTGGCATTCACTGAGAGGTGGGTGGGGTGGATTGGGTAGTTAATGAGGTGAGTTTGATAAGATATCACCGGTAAACTAGCTCAGCTTCGTACAGACAATCCCTCTGTCACACTCAATGAAAATGAAACTGAGACAAATTACTGTTTTATACAGCTCAATGAGGTGAAGACTCTGCTGTCCTAACTCCCAGTTACAAAGCTGCTGAAGAAATGCTCATTCAGAACTCTCCATCACGTGAACTCAGAGCACTATCCCATTCACTCATAATTCTTCATAATGCTGACCCATGTTGCATGATATCATCAAAATGTCTTCATTTCAGCATTCTGAAACCTGTGAGCATGTCCTTCCATGACATGTTTTCTCAGTCTCTCCCTCTCTGTCTCTATCCCAAAACACAATTTTACAGTCATACGTTTCTACTGCATGGAAACAGGCCCTTCGACCCAGCTGGTCCATGCTGACCAAAATGTACATCCACACTCACCCTATTTCCCTGCCCTTGCTTTGTATCCCTCTAATCCTTTCCTAGCTGTGTAATTGTCCAAATGCCTTTTCAATGTTGCTATTGTACCCACTTTAACAACTTCCAATAGCAGCTCAGTCCATGTGCGTACCACACTCTGTGTAAAAAGGTTGCCCCTCAGGTTCCTTTTTATATTTTTCCTCTCCAAACATTAACAAATGTCCTATTGTCCTTGATTCCCCAACCTTGCCAAAAAAATTGACATATTCACCCCTAGGCATGTCTCTCATGATTTTAATGAGTTACACAGCTATAAGAACCCCCTCAGTTTCCTACTCTGTTCTAGAAGTATGTTCTAACTTGTCCAAATTCTCCCTATAACTCAGACCCTTTAGCCCAGGAAACATCTTTGTAAAATTCTTCTACATTCTTTCTAGTTCAATAATAACCAACCTAGGGCAAGGTGAACAGAACTGAGCACAATACTCCAACTGCAGCTTAACCAACATCCTGTACAACTGCAACATAACGTCCCAACCTCTATACTCAATGCCCTGATGAAGGCCAGCGAGCCAAGAGCCTTCTTCACTGTCCTGTGTATCTGTTACTCAAATTTCAGACAACCGTGAACCTGATTTCCAATGTCCTTTTGTTCCACTACACTCCTTAAGGCCCTCTCATTCATCATTAAACTCCTACCTGGATTTGACTTTCCAAAATGCAAACTCCATTTGCTATTTATCAGCCCACTTTCCCAACTGGTCAAGGTACTGTTGCAATTTCTGATAATGTTCCTCACTGTAAACGATGCCTCCTATTTTAGTGTCAGCTGCAAACTTACGAACCTTACGTTGTGCACTCTGGTCCAAATCATTGATATAGATAAAAACACCAGTACCGACCCTTGAGGCAGTCCACTGATCACAGGCCTCCAGTTCGACTAGCATACCTCTACCATAGCCATTTGCTTCATAATGTCAAGCCAATTGTGTCGCCAATTTGCCAGTTTACCTTGTAGTCCATACGATCTAACCTTCTAGAGCGGCCTTCCATGTGGAATCTTATCAAAGGCCTTACTGAAATCCGTATAGACTATGTCCACCACCCTGCCCTCGACAACCTTCCTTGTCACTTCCTCAAAAATCTCTAACAAAATTTGTTAGGCATGATCCGCCACGCACAAAGCAATGCTGACTGCTCCAAGTCAAACGCTGTCTTTCCAAATGCATGCCTACCTTATATCTCCGAACCTTCTCAAGTGGTTTACCGAAAACAGATGTGAAGCTTACTGGTCTATATTTCCCAGGCTTTTCTTTGCAGCCCTTCTGAATACTCCAACTGCAGCTTAATCAACATCCTGTACAACTGCAACATAATTTGCTACTGCCCAGTCTTCCGGGACCTTGGCCCTGAACTGTCTCCCCTCTCCTCTTGCAGTGCTCTTGGATATATCTCTCAGGACCAAGATATTTATCTGACTTTATGCATTCTAATATGTCCAATAGCACCTCTACTGTGATATGGACTGTACCAAGATATCACAACTAACCTCCTAAAGGTCACAGGACTTCATGTCTTCCTTCATGATAAACACAGAGGGGAAATCGAGGACCTCAACCATCTCTTGAGGTTTTACACATGCGTGCCCATTTTGGATTTTAAGGCATCCTATTCTCTCTCTAATTGTTCTTTATCTTTACTATAGTAAATTTGGGTTCACTCTAATCTTCTCAGCCAAGGCTATCTCATACTCCCTTTTCGCCTTCCTGATTTCCTTCTTCAGTAAACTTCTGTATCCGCGTGTACCTCCTTAAGTCCAGCTGCTTGTACATCAGCCACATTTTCTTTTTGCTGGTCAGAGCCTCAATATCTCTTGTCATCCAGGGTTTTTTCTTCCAGCCTCACTTTCCCTTCACCCTTACTGGAATATATAGACCTTGGACTCGAGCTATCTCACCTTGAAAGCCCTCCCACTTGCCCGGGATACTTTTACCTGGAAACAAACTACTCCAATCAACCCCTGCAAGTCCCTGTCTAATTCCAACAAGATACGCCTTTCCACAATTTAGAACTTTAGTCCGTGGACCAATTTTGTTCCTCCCATAACTATTTAATTATTAATACAACGCTAGTCACTTTTCCCAAAATGTTCCCCCACTTTACCTCCGTCACCTATCCTGCCCTATGTCCCAACAGTAGGTCGTGTTTGTCCCTTCCCGAGTAGGACCCTCTCTATATTGCTTGTGGAAACTTTCCTGAGCACACTTAAGATATTACGTTCCATCGAAGTTCTTAACCATCTGGAAGTCCCAGTCTATGTTAGGAAAATTTAAATCACCTATTATAACAACTCTATTGCTCCTGCTAATCTCACCAGTTTCCCTGTATATTTATTCCTCCAATTCCCATTGATGATTTGGAAGCTTATTGTGCAACCACTATAACATCACCATCCCCCTCTTACTTCCTGGTACCATTCACAAAACCTCATCGGATATTACCTCATTTATTATCTCAGTGATACTCGCCTAAATCAGAACTACTGGCATTGACTGGTGTTTCCATTTACATCTCTCCCTTGCAATGATTTTCACATCCACAGCACCTCTTGTCAAGGCACAGTGGAGATATGGAGGTGTAAATGGATGGGAGCTGCACATCCTGTTTCTTTCAGCACGGGCTGCAAGTTTTCCCACACTGGGCAGTGATCTAACACAGTGTTACCGAACAATGCAACAGCCTGGGTTTATATATGAATGAACCAGTGCGGACTGCACAGCTCCCCAGGCTGGACATTTAGCCCAGGATTATAGATACAGCATTGGTGCGGGCTGCACAGAGTTCCACTCTGGACCGGATCTACACAGTGATCCATTCTGAATTTATAATGGATGGGCTGGTTGTGTGAGTTTGATTGCGAATGTGAGAGAACTAAATATCTGGCAATATCTTCATTTTGTGTTTTCATTCTTGTGATTGGACCCTTCAAATCCTGACTCATCCTTAGACCCGACCCTCTGGATGAGTCATGGTGAGTGTTGTTACAGCATCTGAGTCTGCAACATGACCAACAAATGGAGCAGAGGCTGCAGAGAGGGGAGTCTCCGTAAAATGGAATGAGGGAATCACCATCAGATCAGACGTGGTCTTAGTGAATGGTGGGGCAGGATTGAATGGACCACTAATGCAACTTATTCATCTAATTATGTTTGTTCGAAGCAAACTCCCCTTTTCTCCCCGTGTCCCATACTGGTGGGGAGTGAGTCACCTCTTCCTGTTTCTGTGTAACAGTATCCTGGGGGCTCACTCTCTTACAGATTTCCCTGTGGCCCAGTTTCGAACAGTTGAGTGATTCCCTCTTGTTCCTGTGTCCCAGTCTCGAACAATTGAATGACTGACTCCTGTCCCTGTGTCCCAGTCTCAAGCAGTTGAATGACTATCTCCTGTGCCTATGTCCCAGTCTCGAGCAGTTGAATGACTCCCTCCTGTTCCTGTGTCCCAGTCTCGAGCAGTTTTGTGACTGCCTCCTGTTCCTCTGTCGCAGTCTAAAGCAGTTGAAAGACTCCCTCCTGTTTCTGTGTCCCAGTGTCGAGCAGTTGAATGACTCCCTCCTGTTCCTGTGTCCCTGTCTCAAGCAGTTGAATGACTGCCTCCTGATCCCAAGTTTGAGAAAATACATGTCCGCCTCCTGTTCTTGTGTAACAGGCTCCAATAGCTCTGTGCTCACCTGCTGCTCCTGTGGAATGGAGGTGAGGGCAGGAATAGCCTCTTCACGTGCTTTACGGCTTTTCTTGACTAAAAGCCTTTCTCCTGTTTCTGTAAAATAACATCAAAATCTGAACGACTGGCAGAATTAAGAAGCTGAATATCCTCCTCCTGGTCCTGTGTTATACACTCAAGAGGCAATGGAGTCTCAGAGATATACAGCATGGAAAGAGACCCTTCAGTCCGGCCGTCCATGCCGACTAAACATCCGAAATAAATTTCGTCCCCTTTGCCAGCACTTGGCCCATCTCCCTGTAAATACCTCCCATGCATGTATCCATCCAAATGCCTTTTAGAAGGTGTAACTGTACCTGCCTCCACCACCTCTTTTGTCTGTTCAATCCATATATGCAGCAGACTCTGTGTGAAAATGTTGTCCCTCATGTCCCTTTTTAAATCTTTCTCCTCTCACCTTAAACCTTTGTCTTCTAATTTTGGACTCGCCAATCCTGTGGAACAGACATTGACTGTTTACCTTATCGATGCCCCTCATGATTTTATAAACCTCTTTAAGGTCACCCCTCAGCCTCAACGTTTGAAAATAGCCCCAGCCTATTCAAACTCTCCCTGTAACTCTAACCCTCCAACACCTGCAACATTCTTTTAAATCTCTTCTGCACCTTTACAAGTTTGACAGCATCTTTACGACAGCAGGGTGACTAGGATTAAAGGCAGTATTACAAAATGGCCAATCCAATGTCCTGGACAGATGCAACATGTCGTGAAAATGTTTAGACTCAAAACGCGGACCAATAAAGGGAACATCACCAAGTGCCTTCTTCACTACACTGTCTACCTGTGATGGCACTTTCAAGGAACGGAGAACCTGCACCACCAGGTGATACAGTAGCTCAGTGACGAGCATTGCTGCTTCTGAGCTCAGCGATCTGGGTTTAATACCATCCTTGAATGACAGCCTGTGTGGAGTTTGCACATTACCCCCGTGTCTTCATGAGTCTCCTCCAATGTTATGTTTTCCTCCCTCAGTATAAAGATATACAGATAAGGGGAGATTGGCCATGCTAAATTGGGCACTGTACCCAGGGATGTGTAGGCGAGGTAGATGAGCCATGGGAAATGCAGGCTGAGAGGGATTGCGTAGGGGTTTGTCTAGTGGGATACTGTTTAGAGGGACGGCGTGGCCTCAATCGGCCAAATATCCTGTTCCCTCACTGTAGGGATTTTATAATTTCAATGGCATTCCCTTTGATTGGCAACTTTCGACAGGACCCTACCTACATGTCTTGCCCTAATTTGTCTTGCCAAAATGCAACACCTCACATTTATCTAAATTTAACTCCATCTGCCACCCCTCAGCTCACCAAATCAAGTTTCCACTTTGTTCTGAGATATCATTCTTCACCGTCGACTACACCACCAAATTTGGAATTATCTACAAACTTACTGATCATACTTCATATACTCAAATGCAAATGATTTGTATAAGTGACAAGAGGCAGTGGACTCACTACTGACTTTTGTGGCACACCACTGGTCACAGATGTCCAAGTTCAATGAACAAATGTCCACTGTCCCGCCCTGTCTCCAATAGTCAAGAAAATTTTGGATCTAATAGGTGAGATCTCCCTGGATCCCAGGCAGTCTAACCTTGCTAATCAGTCTACCATGTAGAACATTTTGGTTTTCTTACTGAATTCCATGAAGACAACATCCACTGTCCTGCCTTCATCAATCGTCTTCATCAGTTCGTCAAAAAGTTCCACCGAGTCAGTGAGACGTGATCTCCAATGTACAAAGCCCTCTTCAGTACTTGTCTTTCCAAATGCATATACATCGTTTCCCTCAAAATCCCCTCCAACAATTTAGTCACCATTGACGTCAGGCTCACCAGTCTATAGTTACCTGGTTTTTCGTTCCTTTCTTAAATAATGACACTATGTTAGCAGCTCTCCAGTCTTTTGACCCCTCACCTGTGGAAATCAATGATGCAGATATATCAGCAAAAGACTGAGCAATCCCTTTCCTAGCTTCCCACAATATTCTGGGATACAACTGAGCAGGTCCCACGGATTTGTTCACCTCTATGTGTTTTACAATGTCCAACACCTCCTTGTAATATAGATACTTTTCAAGATATCACTATGCATTTTTTCATTTTCTCACTCTTGTCACTTCCTCCACATTAAATACTGAGGAGAAATACTTGTTTTATAACTTTCCCATCTCTTGTGGTTCCACACATAGGTAGCCTTGCTGATCTTTAAGGTGCCCTATTTTCTCCCGAGTTAATCTTTTGACACTAAAAGATTTGTAAAGTTTCGCCAATCCCTCATTAACCCTATTTCTAAAGCCAACCGGCGTTCACATTTTTCTGTCCCGATTTCCCCATTGACTGCACACTTGCTGCCCTTATACTCCTCTCGGGATTCACTTGATCTCAGCTCTGTTTACCTGACATATGCCTCCTTCCTTACCTTGACCAGAGCATCAATATATCGAGCCATCCAGCTCTCCCTGCACCCACCAGACTTCCCCATCTCACTAATAGGAACACGTTGGCTCTGGACTCTCTGGATCCAAGATTTGATGGCCTTGCGTTTTCTGGCCATCCCTTTACCTGTGAATAGGGTATTCCAAGCAGCCTTTCAGCGGGCTCGCCTAACACTTTCAAAATTGGCCTTGTTCAAAGTTAGAACTTTAATGTTTACATCAAGTCTTTCCTATTCCACAACTAATTTAAAACTTACAGACTTGAATGTTAAATAAACACTTCCTGCCCCTCTGTAACAGGCTCGAGAGGCTGAATAGGCTCCTCCTGTCCCTGTTTCACAGCCACCAGACATAAAATGACACAGCAACCCCTGGATTATGAGCAGCCGTTAAACTGCATCTGATGGAGGTCCATCCCTTCTCAGTTACCGAAACACAAATAACACAATGTACTCCAGATGTCCTCTCAGTGACACCTCAAACAGCTGCAGCGACAAATCCTTTTACTTTGAATGATTTTGTTTGCAAAATGTGCTAATGTTCCAGCGTTCCAACTTTTCAAGTAGCAACAGGCTAATATGGGCTGAATGGCCTTCTTCTTTCCTTCTGTAAGAGGCCCATAGGGACAGAATTGCTTTGGCCTGTTCCTGAGCAGCAGTCTCAGTGCTCTGTCTCAAGGTTATGAAAGGATTTGAAAACAGGGCATTAAAACCAGGTGTAGCCTCACACCGGATAATAAGTATCATACTTTGTGTTAAGGTAACTAGAAACTTGCCCACCCGACTTTTTTTTTATGTATCTGATCTGTTATTTTATAACTGCTTCCTTTCATAAACAGAGTGGAACATATATAGAGCCCTTCAGTGTCCTGTTAATACTCTCGTATGCAAGGAAAAAAAGGATTAAAACATTGAAAGATTTATGGTCCATCCCTCAGTAACCCTTATCCATTCCATCCAAAACCAGTAAATCTTCCCTTTTATAGTGATATAAAAAGTGATGTTTTGATCTGGTTAACTGATCCTATTTGTTTAGTGACTGTGATTAATGCCAATCTCCATGGATTCTAATTATCCTAGTGGAGGATTTCCATCTTTTAACGACAAAAGGGGGGGCCGTTCAATGTGTTATTCCATAACATGAGCGGGAGCATCACTGACTGCACTGACAGGGAACAGCAGATCCAGAGAGAGGGGGAGGAGAGATCAGAATCTTCGAATATTAGACTGGAATGTTCCAAACATGAATCAGAATCTGAGAACAATCGACTGGAATATTCCAACAATAGACAGCAGTTTATCCGATTCTATTTGGTATATTTTTGCATTTTATTGTTTGTCCTTATCATTGCAGATCTATTATGCTCTTCGCATTATTCAATATTTTTATGATCCCTTCCTGGCTATCGTTGGTGTTCCTGGTAAGTGTCACTGTCCAGTTTTTGTTTCTATAAACCAGTTATCACTGTATTAATGTTCTTTCATATAGTCTACACTTCTGGCCACTATTATTGTTCCTGTTGAAACTCTGAATCCAGATATTTACTATACAGACCACTACTAACTGCATCAATGACGGTGTTCAATTACTGTCTCCCTCTCCTCTGGCAGTGTTACTCTTGGGTCTCTGTATTGACCTACTCAGTTTCAGCGGAGAACCACGATGTATTGCATCTTTGCCTTTGTTATTTAAATATTAAGAGCATGCAGGTCACTGTCTACAGTTCTGGTTACAAACTCCACCTTTTCCCATTGTTTTCATCCCATCCCTGGCCAATATCTGCGGCTGAAGCAGACGAGTCATAACTGTGGGTGATCCCTTTGGCTATGAGCTGATTCCTGACACCTTGCCTTGACCGTTTCTAACTTGAAATACTCACCACTCCACAATGTATCTCACTGGCTTAATCCATCTGCTGTTTGAACCTTGAGCTATGAAATACAGTCTTAATGAAGTTCATAATCTGCTGCAGACAATCTCGGCTTTAAACCTGCCGAAGCAAATCTGATTCGAATTCACACCAAACTCCCATCCATCTGTCATTCATGTACACGTGGAAGTATATTGCTATTGTGTCTGGCAATGACTTTATTTCAACATTCTCAAACACTTTACCTCATCTGTCCATGAAACTTCTCTAGTTCTCTCTCTATTGATTATCCAAAATCCTGCCAGTTGTTCATATTTAAAATAGTTTCCTTCACGTGTGTTCTTCTCAAACAATGAGTTTCGCATTCAACCACGCCAATCGCGCACGCACACGCATTCTCTCTCACTCTCTGATGAACACACACACACACACACACACAGAGAGAGAGAGAGAGAGAAAAAACCTTCCCATTGGAGATAGTAATCTGATGCGAGTATAGTTAGCATATGATCGTGAAGTTTGCAATGCTTTCCATGCTGGGCAGATAGTGCAGTTCACAGAGCAACACAATAGCATGGTCTGCTCAGCTCTCCATGCTGGGCTGTCATCTTGTCCCAGTTTATGTTGTTTGTGGTGTTCTGTGAAGCAGATTCATAATTTGATATAACAAACCATTTCAGCTGATCTTACAATGCCTTTATTCAATGTTCTCATTCTTTTAAGTTTACTCTCGAAGATTCTCACTTCTCCAGTCAGTCCCACTGCTCTGTCTTTTTTCCCCATATTTCCACAACCTCCTCCCAGTTAATTAACTGCCTCTTTCTGACTTTAATGTGAATCTTTCAGTCCCTCTGTATCTTTCCCTGGCCTTGGGTTTGTCTCCCCATTGTATCGATTGCTGGCATTGTGAAGCTCAAAAATAGTGAAATGGTGTGTGTCAGGCTGTTGTTCACTTCCCAGTATGTCCGATGTGATGGCCATGGACAGGAGTGTTTCAGAAGTTATGAGATACATCCTTGTAACTTGGCCTGTACTTGTGTTTGCCCCACTCAGGTGACCTTGTGATCAGTAACACGAGGAAGCCCATTGGGTAAAGGACCAGGCATCTAAATTGTGTGACATTGCTGTCACTTTAATAAAAAAAGGTTATTTTCTCTTTTTTTTAACAAAAGGTCATTAAGGTCAAACTGCCGACTGAAAACAGCTCAAGTCAATAACTTCCGAGACTTTTAGGGTTTTTAATATATAGTAGTAACAATGGCCAGCTCGCACAGACCAGGCTTTCTAGTTTTTTTCCTTTCGGCTGTTAGTCACCAGGTGCTTGTGTCCCGGTAGGGTTGGAAGTTTTAGTAAATTATCCCTAGCTGCTATTCTCTCAGAAGCTTCACTTGATGCTGTTTCAAACTGGATTGGAGAACTGTATGTCTGAATGCTCCTTTTTACCATGGAGTGTGTTTAGGTGATGTTAGTATATTGGAACAGTTCATTTGTAGAAGGTACTGTATCCATTATTCGGTTAAGGTTTCCAACTGTTAAGTTATTCTAAATTCCTCTTCATTTTGTATGGATTTTCATAAGAGTGTTTAAATATATTGTGTTTTAATTAATGGTGAGTGGTTTGACGAGTAGCATCACATCTGGAACACTCACTTCACATCTACCTTTAAAATACGAAAAGGTTCGCATCCAAGCTACATCCTAAAAATAGTTTGAGGCAGTCTGGTTCGTCTATAGCAAACTGGGAACTCATGTCTGGTAACACCAAACTGGGTTTAGAATTACAATCCCTACAGTATGCAAACAGGCCATTCGGCCCAACAAGTCCACACCGACCCTCCGAAGACTAACCTACCCAGACCCATTCCTCGACCCTGTTATTACACATTTACCCTGACAAAGGCTCATAACCCACACATCCCTGAAAACTAGAAGAAACTTAGCATGGCCAATTCACATGACATGCACACCTATGGATTGTGGGAGGAAACCAGCGAACCCAGAATAAGCTCATGGAGACACTGGAGAGTACGCACCAGGAGGCTATTGGGTTCAAAGGTCGCGTATGGTAGCTTTCATGTCTTTTGTTCCGGATGTTGAATTCGGTTGTTTTAAACAGTGTTTTGGGAATAAAGATTTTTTCAGTCACAGAGTTCTCGGGGTGTGGAAGAAATGAAGTTGGGGGTTTTACAAAAGGTAATGAAGGCAAAGCTGTAGGAATTGGCAGACAAGCTGGAGTTGGGGTTGTGTTTGTCTATGTGAAAATGAGAGATAATTACAGCTAGAGCTTGGCAATTATATTTGGTGGAACTGCCATCAGAGTCTTTGGAAATGGCGAGAATTCAATTAAAAAAGAGGCACCGTGAACATGAGAAGGAATTGAAACAGTTTGAATTATGATGAAAAGTAAAAATAAAATGAAGAAGAGGAGAGAAAAAGAAAGAAGAAAAGCAGAGAGATTTAACTTCAAAAGTTAGTAATTAGAGAGGAATGTTGACATAGAAGGTGGTGATGAAGGTAGATGGTAGGCTGCATGAGGAGGATAGTGAGGATGAGCAACCCTATAGTGGGCAAAGGCTTGATGGGGATCTGTTTAAATACATCCAGACATTATCTAAATTTGATGAGAATATGGGGGAGCCTTCTTAATTTCATTTGAGAAAGTGGCTAAACAAATGCAGTGCCCAGTGAACATGTGGATTTAGTTGATTCAAACCAAACTGATAGGTATTTGCATCACTATCAAAGGCGGTGTCTGGGGAGGAGGAGGAGGTGAAGAAAGCCATCTGAAGTGCACATGAGCTTGTGCCAGAAACTGACTGACAGAGTTTCAGGGATCTAAAATAGCGTCCGTGGGTAAACGCACATTGAGTTTGAAAGGATCAAACAAAGTGATTTTGAAAGGTGGGTTAGGGTATTAAATCAGAGCAAACCTATGGCACTCTTAGAGAGATTCTTATTTTGGAGAAGTTCAACAATTCACTTCCTGCAGTCCTGAGAACTCATGTGGAAGAGCAGAGAGTAACAATGGCAAGATTAGAAGCTGAAATGGTTAATGATGATGATGATTGAGTTCAGAAATCAAAGCTTGGTTTCTGTGAGGGAGTGAGAAGAATGTGTGAGATCTTCTTAAAACATATCCCTGTGAGAGTAAGGTTTACTGACATAGGCCAGGAGTAGCAGGTAAAGAGGTTACAGCATTAAGAGGTACAGAAGTATGTAATTCTTTTATGCTGAGACATGAGGAGCTATGTCATTCAGAAGGACTATTGGAGAGATGAGAAGTGCTCCATTATGTAACGTGTGGTCAGAGTGTCCAGTGGAAACATCAACAGATTTATTCCACAATGAGGAAGGAGGCCTTGAGCTCGGTGTTGGCGTTACAACATTTCAGCATTTAAATTTCGAATAACATACATGAGACAAATCTTTATCACTGATCGTGACCCCTTAAAGATTTTGGAGAAGTTTAGGGAGAAGAATATCAGTCTGTTTCGATTGAGCTTATTACTACTGCCAATCAATTTGAAATTATAGAGGTGACAGGACAAGTAAATCTAAGGTTTTGAGACGTTGCGGAGACTTGGATGAAGAAAGACAAAGGCATTCTATGGCAGGAGTAAAATGACAGAAATCGAATCGAGTTGTGAACATTTGTATGCTCAGAGTCAATGTAATATATATATATATATATATATGCACCTCTTCCTCCGCTACATTGATGACTGCATTGGCGCCACCTTGAACTCCCGCGAAGAGGTTGAGCAATTCATCAACTTCACCAACACATTCCACCCTGACCTTGACTTTACCTGGACATCTCTGACGCCTCCCTCCCCTTCGTGGACCTCTCCATCTCCATTAATGACGACCGACTTGACACCAACATTTTTTACAAACCTACCGACTCCCACAGCTACCTGGATTAAACATCTTCCCACCCTACCTCTTGCAAAAATGCCATCCCGTATTCACAATTACTCCGCCTGCACCGTATCTACTCCCGGGAGGACCAGTTCCACCACAGAACACACCAGATGGCCTCCTTCTTTAGAGATCGCAATTTTCCTTCCCACGTGGTTAAAGATGACATCCAACGTACACCATCCACATCCCGCACCTCTGCCTTCAGACCCCACCCCTCCAATCGTAACAAGGACAGAACGGCCCTTGGTGCTCACCTTCCACCCTACCAACCTTTGCATAAACCAAATCATCCACCAACATTTCTGCCACCTCCAAACAGACCTCACCACCAGGGATATATTTCCCTCCCCACCCCTTTCCGCCTTCCGCAAAGACCGTTCCCTCCGTGACTACCTGGTCAGGTCCACGCCCCCCTACAACCCACCCTCCCATCCTGGCACCTTGCCCTGCCACCGCAGGAATTGCAAAACATGCGCCCACACCTCCTCCGTCACCTCCATCCAAGGCCCTAAAGGAGCCTTCCACATCCATCAAAGTTTTACCTGCACATCCACTAATATCATTTATTGTATCCGTTACCGCCGATGCGATCTCCTCTACATTGCGGAGTCTGGACGTCTCCCAGCAGAGCACTTTAGGGAACATCTCCGAGACACCCGCACCAACCAACCACATCGCCCTGTGGGCCAACATTTCAACTCTCCCTCCCACTCTGCCGATGTCATAGATGTCCTCGGCCTTCTTCACCGCCGCTCCCTCACCACCAGACGCCTGCAGGAAAAATGCCTCATCTTCCGCCTCGGAACACTTCAACCCCAGGGCATCAATGTGGACTTGAACAGTTTCCTTATTTCCCCTTCCCCCACCTCACTCCACTTCAAAGCTCCCAGCTCAGCACTGTCCCCATGACTTGTCCCACCTACCTATCTTCTTTTCCACCTATCCAATCCACCTTCCACTCAACCTATCACCTTCATCCCCTTCCCCATTCATCTCTTGTACTCTATGCTACTTTCTCCCCACCCTCACCCTCCTCTCATTTATCTTTCCACCCTTCAGGCTCTCTGCTGGAATTCCTGATGAAGGGCTTTTGCCCAAAACATCGATTTTACTGCTCCTCGGATGCTGCCTGAACTGTTTTGCTCTTCCAGCACCACTAATACAGACTCTGGTTTCCAGCTTCTGCAGTCATTGTTTTTACCTGTATATGCATTTCAGTCTACTAATAGATGATGATTAGGAGGTCTAAAATTAATCCATCTTTGTATATTGATGGATCATTTTATTAAAGGTGGAGTTGTGAGAATACTATCACCGTAAAAACGTTATTTTCTCTAAGGTTGCTTTTGAAGACAGGTTCTAAAGGCAGAGGTGCAGAACTGCTGTCTGAACACAGTTTAAGTAAATAACTGAGGAGGCCTTTAGGTTTCATTAAATGGTGATAACAATCGAAGGGCGTTGCCTACTTTCACAGACCAGGTTTTCTCGTTTTGTTTTTAGCTGAAGCATTCAGAAGCTGTTGGGAATCCAAGAAGGGTTAGGAGTTCCAATAGCTGCTTTTCTCTCTGAGATCTCTGCTGATGTTGATATCTCCTGGATCGGAAAATTGCTGTAAGAATCTGTATTTGAATATATCTTTGTGCCAAGCAGTGTATACCAAGAAGGTACGGTATATATTGTTGTGTAAGTGTTCCAAAATATAAGCTATCCCAAAATGTTCTTCTCTTTGATTGGATTTTAACTAAAGCATTTGAATAAATTATATTTTGCTAAATGACGAGTGGTTTGACCAGTCACAACATATCCGAAACGCACACTTCCAATCTATGTTTAAAATAAGGAAAGGTTTAGGTCTAAACGGCCTTTGGAAACATTTTGCGGGGATCTGTCGCCGAAGGGTTTCTGACTCTCTCCCATTACTGAAAAGTTAGTGGAGGGACTGGGGATGGTTTGCTGGAGGTTGTGCTGTGAGCTGCCTCAGACATTCAGGGAGACCTGTGGATTTGGTGACCCAACTTTGGATGGAGCATGGGGACTGTAGTTACAGCATCTGGGTCTGTAACGTGAGCAACAAATGTAGCAGAGGCTGTAGAGCGGGGAAGCTCTGAAACCACGGAGTGAGTGTGTGTGGGGAAAGGGATCTGCTGTATCCACCCCGGGTTTTCCAGGAACAGCTTCCCAAGCTCCACTTAACCCAGGAGCAGATTGTGAGGGGACACTGATTGAACAAAGAGCTGGTCACAGAGCGGTGTCACCTTCTTTAAAACGACCTGCAGGTTCACACCAGGGGGAAGGATGGTGCTGCCAGTGGCTGTTCAGGTCACAGTTTCATTCAGCTTCTATGATCCAGAACTTTCCAGGCAGGACTGGGTGACATATCCATCATCTCCCAGTGTCTCAACATCAATGTCACCATTCGGTGATGGAGGATGTATTTGGTGGTTGAGGTAAATAGATTGTTTCTCCTTCAGCAGGGAACTGCCGGGTGTATCCAGTACAGTGGGATTCCCGATGGTGTACATGGCATCTGCAGAGTACTCATGTCAATGGGGAGAGGTTGAGGAACTGAAGAAGCTCTATCTCTTTTTTACTGTAACAGTGTACCAATGCACCGTACATCATGTTGATGAATACCCACTGTCCTGGCAGCAGTCACGGCCTCTTCATTCAGAAGCAGTCAGCCATTAACATCGTCATCGGGTCTCCACGTAGAAAGAAATTAATATATATTGGATAAAGGCCGTCCCCTTGATGCACGTTTCAAAACACCATCCCCACCACCAATCAACCACATCAAAGTAGTCCATGTGTACAGAGAGAAATGGAGTCACTGGAGTGTTTTGGGAGCTGACGATCAGGGATGGAGCAAAATCTCCCATGCCTGAACAGGTCTGAGTGAACCCCCCAGTACACAGTACCATTAATCCCTGTAATCCCTCTCCATTGCAGTAACATACTGCCTTCCATTTTTCCTGTAAATGAAATGACAGGTTATATCATGTTAAATTCCACCTACTAAACTATTATCTATTGCCTTTACATTTCTGAATCTATCTGCAGACTCTCCACCCTCTCTTGATAATTTATTCTCTTGCTTACCACAGCGACATCACCAAACTCAGCATCTGTATATCTGTTCCATCCTCCTGATCATTAATATAGATTGTACATAGTTGAGAACCCAGCGCTGGTCACTGAGTGACCCTACTGTTTACGTTCTGTCTAACTGATTGAGACTGATTTATCCTGAGTACCTGCTTCCTGTATGATATCCAGTTCTCCCCCATTCCTGTGCAACACAGTCGAAGAGTTGAATAAGAACAAGTAGCATCTGTGAGGAATACAACCCCTCGATGAGACTCATTTCAACACGGCCTCTGTGCCACTTTCCTGCCATCTCTCCATCCTAAAACTCTGGTCTCTTGTTGTAGTTTGCGCCACATTAAAAAAAAAATCCACTCCACATCTACACTTTCATTTACTTTTAGCATTTTACAGACCCCAATGAGATCTCCTTTCATTCTTATAAACTCGAGAGTATAGGCCTAAACTGCTCAATTTCTCTTCATAAGACAAACACTTCAAATATGGAATCAATCTAATGAAGCTCTTCTGAATTGCCTCTAATGGGAATACCTCATTCTGCAGGACACCCAAACTGGACTCCAGTTGTAGCCTCACTAACGCCTTGCATAGCTACACAAACACTCCCTACCTTTCTACTCTATCCTTTTATAAATAAACACTGAAATTAGGCTTGCATTTCTCATTACTTGCAGTACCCACAGGCAGGTTCTCTGTGGTATGTAAGCAGACACCCAGATCCCGCTGCACATAAGCACTTTGAACTTTCTCTCCATTTAGATAATAACTTGTCTTTCTATTATGCTGGCCAATTTGAATAGACCCATATTTACTCACTTTAATTTTCCTTGCCAAATGTTGGCCCGTTCACCCAAACTATCCATATAGTTTTTAACTCTCTTGCATTATCATTCCGATGTAATTTCCCAGCAATGTTAGTGTCATCTGAAAATGTGGTGTCGTATTTTCTATCCAGTCAACCAAGTACAGTAATGCTAATGATCGCAAAAGAGAACTGAAATCAATAGCACACCACAAATTGCATTTGCCAAAATAAAATTACACATTTAGTCCATCTGACTGCATTTTGTTGGTTATCCAATCCTCCATTCAAGCTAATAAATTACTCCTAAACCCATGTTGTCTGATCTTACTACTTAATCTTTGGAGAAGCGATATATCCAATGCCTTCAGGAAGACCAGATACATTCCATCTCCAGGGCTCCTACTATCCACCTTGCTTGTCACATCTTTAAGTAACTCAAGCAAATACTTCAAACTCGATTTATCCTTTATACAACCATGTTGACTCCGATGGATTGTAGTTTAACTTTGCAAATATCCTCAACAATGGATTCTAATAATTGCCTTAAATCACAATAGCTTTACTCCCACGTTTTACTCCCAAATGTATACAGTTATTATAATTTCTTCCCTTTCGCAAAACCTTTACTCTTTCTTTGAATTCCTGTTTAATGGGCAAAAGGTTTTAATAGGTCGACTCCAATTGCTGTTTGAGGCACGTGTGGCTGCTGGACTCATCATCCTGCTGGTGTACAATCTCGATGGGCTCGCGTCTTTCTGGTGTTCCCATGTTGATGTCTCCAAGGCCAGAATGACCTTCTCCCGTTGATGCATTTGGGGGTTGGGGGATTATGGAATCCTGCTGTTGCTGGGTAACAGTTTGAGGGGCTGATGGGTCTTTTCATACTTCCCCATAACAGGTGGAAATGCTAAACGGTCTCCGCATCTATCCCGGAGATGGGACCGAGGGAGTGATTGGTCTTCTCTTGTTCCCGTATCACAGACATGCGTCTGAATTACCTTTTCCTTTCTCATGAAAGAAGTGTCAGATAGTATTTATCCTTATCCAACTCCCTTGAAATCGGCTTGGTTGGTCTGAATGGCCTCCTGTTATCCCAGTGTAACAATCTCCAGTCACTGTGTGACCTCATCCAGTTCTTACAGTTGTTACAGACTTGAGGTGGCTGAATGGACTGATCCTGTTGCTGTTTAACAGGATACTGGTGCAGCATGGCCTACTGTTACAGGGTCGAGTGGCTGATTGACCTCCTTCTGTAAATGTATATCAGGCTCCAGGGGCTGAATAGCCTCGTCCTGTTTTGGTGCAACAGGCTCGAAGGCCTGAGTATCCTCATGTTGTTCCTGTGTAACAGGCTGGAGAACGGAATGGATTCCTCCACTATCTGTGTAATTTGCTTCACTTGTCGATTCCTCTGTCATCTTTGTTGAAATAGGACACTCTTTAATTTATGTAAACTCCAATGGCTACTGGGTCAACCTGACCATCGTTTCGTTCTAAGCTAGCACCTTCATTGCAGGAATCAGTGGAGGGAACCAACTCTGAGCTACTTCAATTATAACAACATCCTTTCTTCATTGAAGAGATTAAATCTGTAGACACTACTCCAGATGTGATCTCACTAAGACCCTGTGCAGCAGCAGCGACACTTTACCAGCCTGTTGTGAGGTCTCAGCTCTCTGGGGGAATACAGAGCGTTGTTGGAAAATCATTGTCCTTCTCTACTACATCAGCATAACGGGAGATCTGGGAAATTAAAGTTTGAGAAGATCATAAATGATGTGGTGAGATGATCTCTACCATTAATCTCCCCAGAGCCCAAGTCGCTCAGATTCCACAGAATCCAGTAAGGTGGAGCGCAAAAACAGCAAGGAGGAGCAAACATTGATGGGAGTTATATATCAAAGTGAAAGCTGCAACACAAATGCTGGAGCTGTTATAAAACAGGTAATAAGATATTCACATTTGTGTGTACTGCAGTAATAGTGTACTGTTTAAGTTATATCTAAACTGTGTTAACCCAATTGAATGCTAATGCTGGGAAAATGGATTTCATGAGCATGTGTTAGATGGTTTACATGAACATTATGTCGAGCACTGAGCTCGAGATCAGGTTATTTAGGAATTGGTGTTGAGTGATCAGAAGAGCTAATTGAAATTTTTGCTGGAAACGACCTTTTGGGAACAGTGACCACAATGTATTGGATTTCTTTTATGCTGTTTGAGTACACGATAGTTTCATTTTTATTTGAAGTAACCGTGATAAATCTGAGTCATGCAAGCCATGAAGGTGTGAGGAGATAATGGGGACTCCAGATACTGGGGATCAGAGTCAAAGAGTGTGGTATTGCCAACTCACAGTCAGGCAGCAGACTGAGAGCAGATAAATCGATGTTTCAGGCATAAGCCCATCATCAAGAATGAAGCTTATGGGCCAATGGGGCTGAGAGATAAACGGGAAGGGGGTGTGGCAGGGGGGAGATAGCTGGGAATGCGATATGTAGATGAAGGTGGGGTTGAAAGTGATAGGTGACGAAGGGAGACAGAACGCCTCATCTACTGCATCCATTAAACCCAATGTGGTCTTCTCTACATTGAGAGGCAGGAGGTCAACTTGTGGATCATTTCGGAGAATATCTCTGGGACAGCCACATTGCACATCTCCATCGCCTTGTGGCTGAGCACTTCAATTTCCCTTCCCACTCTGCCAAGAGATGAGGGTCCTGGGCCTGCTCCACCGCCAAACCCGAGCCACCAGAAGACTGGAGGAAGAAAGCCTCATCTTCTGCCTTGGGACCCTCCAACCACAGGGGACCATAGTGGAGTTCCCCATTTTCCTATTTCCCCTAATCCCACCTTATCCAACTCCAACCTTCCAAGTCAGCACCGTCCTTTTGAATGTTCCGATGTGTCCACCTTTCTTCCTATCAATCTGGGCCACCCTACTCTCCGACTATCACTTTCAACCCCACCTTCATCTCCCTATTAGATGAAAGGAGGCAGCTTAGAAAAATGCCAAGTGTTGCAGTAAGCTCGTGGACTCAGAGAGATGTAGGACCCAGCAAAGGATGACCAAGAAACTGAGAAGAAAATCAAAGAGAGAAAAAGAGTGCAAACGAAAGAAAAACATGAAAACTACGAAAAAGCGTCTATCAATGTATGGAAAAAAATAATAAAAACAAGGCCAAATGTGGAACAGTTGTTGAGCATTCAGGATAATTTATTGCAGAGAACAGAGAAATCGCAGGGAAAAGAAACAGTTTCTTTGTGTCTATCTTCATGGAAGAATGTCCAGAAATTCTTCCAAAAATACCAAGTGACCATGGGACTTGTGTAAGTAAAGTCTAAGATCATTCTTATCAGTGTTGGGGTTATCTGTGAAAAGTAAGCTGGATCGAGTATTTATAAATCTGACAGACTTGTACTTCATACAAGAATTTCAGAGGAAGCAGCAATAGACATGTTGATTGTATTGCGGATTTTCACTTTATTTTCCACCACATTCCTGAAAGGCATTTAGCCAATCTGGATAAGGCAAAGGTTATAAATATTATCCAACGGTTTAAGAAAGGATGAAGATAGAGAGTGGTGAACTACGGATCAGTAACTTGCCATCCGCAGTTGGGTGTCTATTGGACACGATTAGAAAGAACATGCTACTAGATATATAGATGGTAATAACATAACTGGGGAGTGTGGTAATATATCGATGAAAGAAAAACCAGAAGTGGAAAACATCGTTTTAAAATGGTTTCAAGATTATTCTTGGAGACATAGGCAATGAAGAACCAATGGATAACGTATACTTTGATATTCATGAGCTTTTTTTAAAGAACTCACACAGTAAGCTCATAAGAAACGTTAAAGCGAGAGGTATTGGGAAGAACATATGCAAATGGGGAAGGAAAAATTAGGTTTACATTCATTTGAATGTAATTGGAAGATAGAGGATGTCGTGCACCAGTTGAATCGAGTGTTCATGAGGTTACACTTAGAGTATTGTGTATCGTTCGGAGTCCCAATCTAAGAAAGAATGCACTGATTCCAGAGGAACTGCAAATGGTATTATCCAGATTAATGCCTAAAATGGCAAGATTGTCTGACGTGGAAACTCAACGAGGTAAAAACAATGACTGCAGATGCTGGAAGCCAGATTCTGGATTAGTGGTGCTGGAACAGCACAGCAGTTCTGGCAGCATCCAAGTAGCTTCGAAATCGACGTTTCGGGCAAAAGCCCTCCATCAGGAATAAAGGCAGTGAGCCTGAAGCGTGGAGAGATAAGCTTGAGGAGGGTGGGGGTGTGGAGAAAGTAGCATAGAGTTCAATGGCTGAGTGGGGGAGGGGATGAAGGTGATAGGTCAAGGAGGAGAGGGTGGAATGGATCGGTGGAAAAGAAGATCGGCAGGTAGGACAAGTCCGGACAAGTCACGGGGACAGTTACTGAGCTGGAAGTTTGAAACTAGGATGAGGTGGGGGAAGGGGAAATGAGGAAACTGTTGAAGTCCACATTGACGCCCTGGGATTGAAGTGTTCTGAGGCGGAAGATGAGTCGTTCTTCTTCCAGGCGTCTGATGGTGAGGGAGCGGCGGTGAAGGAGGCCCAGGACCTCCATGACCTGAGCAGAGTGGGAGGGGGAGTTGAAATGTTGGGCCACGGGGCGGTGTGGTTGATTGATGCGGGTGTCCCGGAGATGTTCCCTAAAGCGCTCTGCTCGGAGGCGCCCAGTCTCCCCAATGTAGAGGAGACCGCATCGGGGGCAACGGATACAATAAATGATATTAGTCGATGTGCAAGTAAAACCTTGATGTGGAAACTCAGCCTGTGATCTCGAGTTTCAAAACATGAGAGGTGATTGCAGTGAATCTTAGAAACATAGCGGCGACTGAATAACAGAGGGACATGTAGAAGTACAAGTAGGCGAGATCAAGGAGAATCCCACGATATTCTACACGGACAAGTAGAACAGAATAATCAGCAAACAGTTAGTGTCCATTAGAAACCAAAGGGGCAATCTGTGTGTCAAGCTGGAGAACATTGATGGATTGTTACATGAGACCTTCACATCTATTTTACTTGGGAGAAGGAGGAGGCAGGTACAGAGTTCAAGAAGATGGATGGGGAAGATCTTGAACAGATTGATGTAATTTCGAGAAAGAATTTGAGGCTTTGTTCTGCACAGATTTGGACCAATCTCCATGTCTGAATGAGTTGTATCAGAGGAGGCTGTTGAGGTCAAGGGAGGAAAGACCCTGACTGAATATTTTAATTAGAATCTGACCATATGGGACGTGCCAGAGAACTGGAGAACTGCTAATATGATTCCACTTCACAGTAAGGGTGGGAGAGATAGACCAGGGAACTATAGACGAACGAGTATTAGATCACTGTTAAGGAAACTACTGGAGAAAATAGGGAAGGAGAATATCGAACTCCAATCAGAGTCACAAGGTTTGATCAGGGATAATTATCATGACTTTATCAGAAGGAAGTCACATCCAATGGATTTGATTGAATTAGTTTGAGGAGATCGATTGTTTCGTTTTGTCGGAAGGCCTTTGACAAATTTTCACCTGGGAAACTGAAAAATGAAGTAAAATATCACAATATGAATGATAACTTGACAAGTTATGATGAAAATTGTCTTAGTGTCAGGAGGTAGAGGGTGGTGGGAGAAGGCTGTTTGTGTGACTGGAGACCAGTGTCCACTGGTGTATCACAGGATCTGCTGTGTACCGTATTATTTGTGCCATTGGTAAAAAAAACTGTAGTTGTGAATGTGTAGAGGGTTTGGTGGAGAGTGGGGAAGATGTGATAAATAAGTGTATGTCTGACATAAAGATTGACTGGGTGGTTAACAGCGAGGAGGAATTCCTTAAGTTACAGGAAGATGCAGATGGAATGGTCAGATGGGCAAATCAATGGCAGATAGAATGTAACCCTGATAATTATGAGGTGATGCACTTTGGGAGAAATAACCAGGCAGGGGAGGACTCAATGAATGGCAGCACACTGGGAACCACAGGGTGTGCTTCTCCACACATCCCTGAATGTGACTGGACAGGTTAATGGGCTAGTTAAGAATTGAACCTTGGGTGTTGTGTTTCCCAATCAGGGCGTAGATTATAAGAGCTACACAGGGCGTTGGTTCGTCCAAAATGGAGTACTGTATGTAGTGCTGGGAGCCACATTCCAGGAAGTATGTGATTGTACTGGAGAGGGTGCAGAGGTGATTCACCTGGATGTTCCCTGGGATGGAGCATATCAGGTATGGAGAGAGGCTGGGTAAGCTCGGGTTGTTTAGTTTGGAGCAGAGAAATCTGAGGGGTCCGTGTTTCAGGAGGATAAGATTATAAGCGACACGGACAGGGTGGATAGACAGCCGCTGTTCCTTTTAGTCAGTGTGTCAAGAACAAGCCAGTACAGTTTTAAAGAGAAGAGTTTGAGGTTCAGACAGGATTTAAACTTTTTTTCACCTAGAGGGTATTGTGTTCTGGGATTACATCCTGAGAGTGGAATTATCACAAGTCACCTCACAATCATTAAAATGTACTTGGACGAGCATTTGGAAGTGTCATAACATTCCAGGCTGTGGGCCTGCTGTAGGGAACTAATATAGATCGTGCAGTACTTCTGTTGGCACAGAGTCTATGCTTCTGTGAGTGTATGGTGTGGAAGGTCAATTATTGAGCAGTGTAAGGCAGGAATTGATGAGTTTCTGAAGAGTAAATTCACAAGGGTTATAAGAGTGAACTGTAATAACTTGTTAAATTATGTCAATGTGAGAAATATGCGAAAACAAGTGCAGTTTCCTTACAGTTTGAAACCAGAGAATGGAGAATGGGGAACTGGGAAATTTCAGAGCTGTGTAGCCACTACTTCCGTTCTACCTTCACAGAACTTTCTAACAATACGAGGAAAACCAAGTCTGATGTGGGAAAATGATAGAGCACATGGAACATAGAACATAGTAAGGAAATGGCTTAGGATAAATTATTGGGACTGAAAGTAATAGCCATAGACAACACTAACATAGATTTATGAAATGGGAATTATGTTTGAGAAACAGACTGGGGGACAAATGATAGAGAAGCAATGAATGTAAAACACGTGGATTTTCAGAAAAATTTTGGTGAAGTTCCAAGCCGAGTTTGCAAAATCAAATCTGAGTGGATTGGGGCTAATGTATGGCCATGTTTCTAGAATGGGACAGCTGTCAGGAATCAGTGAATAGAAATAAACAGACTCGTCAAGCAACAGCCTGACATTGTGTGTAAGGTATGATTCTGTAAGGTATACGTCCTTCCACTTTTAGTTAAGAAACGTTGGGGACAATTAAACAATTCACTGAAGGAAGAGATTCCACAAATCCCTTCCTCGATGATGGGAAAGCCCAGCACTTCAGTGTATAAGATAAGGCTGATGCATTCGCAACAATCTTCAGTCAGAAATGCTGAGTGGATGATCCATCTCAGCCTTCTCCAGTGGTCCACAACGATCCAGTTACCAGTCATCAACCAATTTGATTCAGTCCACGCGATATCCAGAAATGGTCTGAGATACTGGATACTCCAAATGGCCCATACTCTGACAACATTCTGGCAAGAGTCCTGAAACCTTCTGCTCCATAACTTGCCACTCTCCTAGCCAAACTGTTTCAATACAGTTACAACAATGACATTTCCCTGGTTATGTGGAACATTACCCCAAGTATCTCCTGTATTCAAAAAACAGAACAAATCCAATCCGGCCAATTGCCACCCCATCAGTCTACTCTCGATCATCAGTAAAGTGGTGGAAGGTGTCAGTGCTTTTACTCAGCACCTGCTCAGCAATACCCTGGTCAATGACGCACAGTTTGGGCTCCCCCAGGGCCACTCAGCTCCTGACCACATTACCATGGTTCAAATATGGACAAAAGAGCTGAATTCCAGAGGTAGGGTGAGAGTGATAGCCCTTTAAAACAAGGCTGCCTTCGACCAAGTGTGGCATCAAGAGGCTTTGCCAACACTGGAATCAATGGGTATCACGGGCAAACTCCCCGCTAGTAAGAATCATACGTGACACGTAGGAAGATGGTCATGGTTGATGAAGGTCTGTCAACTCACCTCCAGGACAAGTCTGTACGAGTCCCTCGGACGGTGATCGAAAACTTCTTCAGGGCTGCTTCATCAATGACCTTCCCTCCATTTTAAGGTCAGCAGTGGGGATGTTCGCCAATGATTGCACCATGTTCTGCAACATTTGTGGCTCCTCAGATACTGAAGCAGACCATGTCCAATCGCGACAAGATCTGGACAGTATTCAGGCTGGCAAGTGACAAATAATATTCATGCCATGCAAATGCCAGACCATGACCATCACCAGTAAAATACAATCAAACCTGCCCCTTGGCATTCAATGGTGTTACTATCACTGAATCTCCCAGTATCAAATTCCTGGTGGATAATCATTGCTCAGAAACTCACTGGTCTCGCCACATGAACACAGTAACTATAAGAGCAGGTCAGAAGCTAGGAATACTGCAGCGAGTAACTCACATACTGACTTCCAAACGTCTGTCCATCGTCGACAATGCATCAGTCAGGAGTGTGATGGAAGACTCCCAATTTGCATGGATAAGTGCAGCCCCAACAACGCTCAAGAAGCTTTATACCATCCAGGACAAAGCAGCCAGTTTGACTGTCCCTTCATCCACAAGGCTCCTCCATCAACGCTCAGTAGCAGCAGCAGTATTTTACTATCTCCATGCTGCAATGAAATGATTTATCAAAGATCCTCAGAGACCATCTTCCCAACTCACGATCATGTCTATCCAGAAGGACAAGGGCTACAGATGAATGGGAATACCATCACCGTTAGGTTCCCTGCAAGCCATTCACCATCCTGACTTGGAAATATATCACTGCTCCTTCACAGTCACTGGGTCAGGATCCTGGAATTCCCTTCCTAATGGCATTGGAGGTCAACTGCAGCAGGTGGACTGCAGCGGTTCAACAAGACAGCTCACCACCACCTTCTCAAGAGCAATTAGGGACAGGCAACAAATGCTGGCCCAGCCAGTGACTCCTAGATTCACGAAATAAATAAATAGAAATTAACAGAGGACGGTTGCTGAGGTGTCGCAGGGATAAGTGCTTGGGGTCCAGCTGTTTACAATGCCCTTTAAACATTTGGTTACTGGAATCAGATACAATATATCCCAGCCTGCTGACAGCACTAACGGGTGTGGGATTGTGAGTGGGTGAGGAGGATGTAAAAAAGCACCAAGAAGACTAAGACAAGTGGAGTGAATGGGTAAATACGTGACAGATGGAGAACAATGTGGATAGAGGTGACGGTGTGCCCTTTGGTGCAAACGATCAATTGGCAGCCTTCCATTTGAAACGGATTGGTTGAAACATGTTAATCTACAAAGGGACGTATGCTCCTGTTTGTTGTTTCCTTCTGCATAAACCTCTGAGGCCCCTGCAGTGCAGTGAGTTCTGTAACCAGATGTCAATCCTGGGCATGCAGACTGGCACGCTGCCCATTGTACACAGACCCACCAAGTGGGGAGCTGTAACATTAAAAAGGATCTGCATGTCCCTGTACACCAGACGCTGAAAGCAATATTGCAGAAACAGAAAGCAGTGAGGAAGATAAATCATGTGTAGACCTTCATTTCAGGGGGATGTGAGCCCAGAAGTAAGGGTGTCTTACTGCAGCTGTTCAGGGCCTGGTGAGATATCATCCCGATCTTTGTCCAGTATTGTGTGTAGTTTTGGTCTCCTTACCTAATAAAGGACAAACCTGACATTGAGTGAGAGCAGTGAAGGATGACGAGACTGATCTCTGGGATGACGGGCTTGTTGTGGGAGCAGAGATTGGGGAGACTGGGCCAGTATTCCACGGGGTTTAGGAAAATGAGTGGAGATCTCAGTGAAATATACAAAACTCTGACAGGGTGAGTCAGATTGGAAGCAGATCACTCTGCATTGAGATGAGAATAAATGTCTGCACTCATAGACTGGTGAACCTGGGGAATTCGCTCGCACCTGGAAACCGAGACATTGATTATAGATAAGGACTTAGAGACAGTAAAGGGATGGTGGGAGAGCAGGAGTACAGTGTTGAAATGAAGGCCCAACCATCATTACAATGAATTGGGTAGCAAACTCGATGGACCAAACGTACTACTGCATCACCTATTTTATAGCTTCCCAAGGTTACTCACATTAACAGATATGTATATCGTGTGGGGTAAGTGCATTGAGGAGACTTTTTCCATGAACTAGAAAGGGGGAGGCTCAGTGTGTTCAATGACCTTCTCCTTTCCCGCTGTTTCTGTGCAGTCTGTTGGAAAGCTCTGTAAATGTTGTCACAGGCTCTCAGATCTTAGTAAGGAGGTCTCTGCAGAGTCGACAGGACTGTGTTCCCATTCCCTTTTCTGACACTGATGCTGAGGCCGGGTGTTCTGTCCGGTTTCATCCTTTCAGACCTCGGAGTAATTAGATACAAATGAGTGCCCTTGCTTGACAATTTCAGAGACCATTGAAATGTTTATCACATGTCAGGGTCTTTGGAGTCAATTTTAGGCCAACCCAAGAAATCATGGGAGATTCACTTCCTAAGAGTACATTGGAGAAGGAAATTCTGTTCACAATTGATATTGGCTTCAAGGTCACTGTTACTGATCCCAGCTATTAGATCTCGATATTTTATTAATTGTCTTTAACTTCCACCCGCTGCCAGAGCATTAGCCTCGTCTGGATTAGTAATCCAGTGACATTTCCACAACAGCACCATCTCCACATGGGGACCTATTGGAAACCACACTGAGCAGGTTGTTTCTATGCTGTTTGCCAGCTATGTCAAAAAGAACACCAACCAATTTGACTGTCGTGATGGGACTGAGGGAGTGGTAATTGTTCAGATTGTAATTATTCCCCTCTTAGGGAGTGGGTCATAGCTGAGTTATTTTCCATACTGCCAGGGAGATGTCGGAGTTGGAGCTGGAATGAAACAGTTTCCCCAGGGACACAGCTTGTTGTGCAGCACAAGTCTTCAGTCCTATTGCAGAAATGGTGTCAGGGCTCATTGCCTGTGTCATATCTACTCTGTTCAGCTGTTTCTTCATGTCACGTGCAGCAATTGAAATTGGTTGAAGACTGACATCTGTGGTTCTGTGGGCATCATGATGAGGGTGAGGTGTATCATCGACTCAATACTTCTGGCAGAGGATGGTGCAGATGAAACATCCTTCTCTTTTACACTGATGTGCAGATCTGTTCCATTATTTAGGATGGGAATGTTTGTGGAGCCTTCGCTTCCAGTCATTTGTTAAATCGTCCATCACCATTTTATAACTGAACGTGACAGGACTGCAGGGCTTCGTTCAGATCTGTTGGTCAAGTCCGGTCGATTTACTGAGTTAGCATCAGGTTAAGGTTCATGTGAATCTGACTCTGACATGTTAACCCACACTCGTCACTGAGCCATAGATGGTGTTGATGGTAATGACAGACTGAGGTGTTTCCCTGGTAAAACGTTACAGGTTGTTGTTTAATGCAGGTCTGCCTCTCCTGCTTCTGTGGTCTACAGCACTACGTGAATACGCAGTTTCGAGCTGCAATATCTGCAATGCAATTCTGCTGTCTGTTCCCCAATTCTCACTGAGACCCATTCACCCATCAGCCCTGCACTCAGTGACCTAACCTGGTTTCTGATGTGGAAATACTTCCATTTTCATACTCTCATTCTGCTAAGGATCTGTCTCCCCGGGTCTTGCTTCCAACCTGACACATTCTGCAAAAGCATTTAACTGATCTTAATTCAAATATTTAATTCACCTGAATCTTTTTCCTTGAGAAATACCATCTTCTGTGTTTCAAGTCAATGTGTTTCCTCTGTTTCTTTCCCTGACCACAATTAAGACCTCTGTAGTGTCAGTGATGCCAGCGTTATGTAGTTGCAGAGCCAATGAATTCTCTGGATTCCCAACCATCTTCACCACATTGTATATTTTCTCTTTTGGTTTGATGCCTTATCACTCATGGCTGCCTTGTCCTCCCATGAGTATGTTTCATCTTCTTGGGGTTGCATTTCTGGTATTATCTTCCGAATTATCCCCAGAACCTCCTCCCATTGCTACTCCATGGTCTTTCCTGCTCAGCTCCCCTTCCAATTAACTTTGGCCAGATCCTCCCGCATGTCTTGGTAGTTACATTGCTTAATTATAACCACATTACATCTTGAAGAGAGCATTAGATATGAACTGAAAGAAGGAGTTTTGGGAGATGGGACACGAAGAATAATTGGTGGATTTCTTGACTAGTTGCAAAGGGAGAACGAGAGAGTGGATATAGATCTGGAGATGTGGAAAATGAGAAAACTACATGATCGAAAGAAGTAGATGAACATTCCCCAATGGTTTGGCAACGCCTGTGTGCTGTGGTCCTTGGTACAGTGCATGTACAACAGAGTAATATGTTCGAATGCTGAGTCTTATGCCAGAATATTTATCTCCGATTATATGACAGACACTAGCTTTGGAAAGAACCCAACAGGCCAACATATTGAAGGGGATAAACGGAAATAATTTGGGACATTAGAATCAAGAATTTGGAGCAGTCAACCTGGTAAGAATGAGAGAGTAGAGTAGGGAATTCCAGAAAAGGAGGGAACGTTGAGAGGATCAAATAATGTTTTAATATTTTATCAATTTTATGCATCATATGTATCATTTTTCGTTAACCGTGTCTCTGTTGATCATTTCCAATGTGTTGTGCACGTGTGAAAAATGCTACTTAACTGCACACAAACATTGATTAAACAGTGTGTATAAAATCACTTTTCGACCATTGAAACTGTCCTGTTGTCGTGTTACGAGGATACATGAACACCAACTGGCCAACAAAAGACATGACGCACTGTCACTATGTTCCATACATACAGACAAAGAAAGGCACTATATTGATTGGGACAAAACACACACACACATGCTAATACATGCAAGGACCTTCTTAGAGGAATGGCGTTCCACCCAGAAATCCATCAATAAACGGATCAATTTAGATCCTGTCTACATTCTCTTGTTAAAATAACCAGAAATGACATCACCCACATTAAGAAACCAAGACCTATAAATAGAGAGGTGGGACATACCATCAGAGCTTCAGCGGAGACTCTTACTGATGATGTCATCTAGTCATGGTGACGAAACTTCTGAAAACAAACCTTCAAGCTCAGCGAGTTAACTGGCACACATATAAATTGTTATTTTTTGTTAATTAGTGGAATTTAGGAGTTCTCTGTCGCTCACGTTTTAACAGATTATGATGTGAGGTGAGCTTTTCTGGGTGTGTGGTTTTAATCAACAGAGGGATTCGACATTGATGTCATAACAGTTTGGGGCCTTGCCGTGTGGCACTTGGACCGACTTGAACAGATTTGAGATACAACAGGTCCCAGCAAATTCCTACTCATTGCAACTAGCGCCTTTGATCTTCAAATAAAACCAGTGGGAAAATTCGTTTAATTTTGTTACTTGTGGTCGATTAAATCAAAAGTGAGGGAAATGGCTGTTAACATTACTAACGAGGTTCCCAAATTTTCCAAGGAAGTTTAGAAGGACAGAAGGAGGACCTTTTTTAGAATTAGCAAATAGGTTGGAATTGAGTTTAACCAGGGAGAAAAGGGAAGCTGAAATTGTTATGGAGTTGGTCAAGCACTTTGATGTATCAGAGAAATAGGCAACTGCAGTGGAGTTAGAAAAAACTTAAATTGCAAATGTGGCAACTGGAGATAGAAGATAACTAAAGGGAAGGAAATAGAGAGAGAAGAAAGAGAAAGAGAGGAAAAAGAAAGAGAGAGAGGATTTGAAATGCAGAAGTTGGGAATTAGACAAGAAAGTTAAGTTAACAGGATGGAGATGAAGGGAGAACATAGGGATGTAGACAACTATATTAATAACTTGCCATATATCGGTGACAAAAATGTCAAAACCTTTTTTATTTCATTTGAAAAAATGACTAGTCAGATGACGTGTCCTGTGAACTTCTGGGTAATGCTAGTTCAGACTAAGCTGGTGGGCACTGCTTGTGAGGTATGTGCAGCGCTGTCAGATGAGGGAGTCAAGAGATTATCAAGATGTTAAATTGGTTATTTTGATTGGTTATGAATTGATACTAGAAGCATATAGACAGAAGTTCAGAAAAATAGAGACGGAAACAGGTCAGTCTTATACTGAGTTTGAAAGAAGTAACAACAGTCATTTTGATAAATGGGTGCTGGCCTTAAAAATGGATAAGACCTTTGAGGCTTGAAGGGAGATTAATTTGCTGGAGAAGTTAAAAGACTCACTTCCAGAGATAGTAAGAATTCATGTGAATGTACCGAAAGTTCAAGAAGTGAGAAGCATGGCAGAAAGGGCAGGTAAATATGCACTGGGGCATGAGATGATATTTAGTTTTTGGCAAGATTTTCATCCTGTGAGGGATAGAAATTGGGAGAAGGGAAGATCCCACATTACAAAGCAAACAGTAGCGCACAATACTTTACCACAGGTGAAGGAAGAAGCCCAAGGAGGTTGAAAGGTCGTGAAAGGCCTCAGGTGTTCTCACTATAAGGGAGTGGAACACATAAAATTACAGTGCCGATGGTTTAAGAAGGGCACTGGGAAAAGGTGGTTTCACTGCAGAAAGTTGGGACACATCGTGATGGGCGTTGAATGAAGGCACTTTGGGGAATGATGTGGTAGAAGAGGCTAAGCCCAGTGGAATTAGTGAAACTGGTAAAGGAGACCCCAAGTGGAGCCAAGGAGCTGCAGCAGAGTGCACAGCCTAGACAAGGGCTGGGTATGGAGGCAGTGCCTGATATCTCTAAAGAATTCATCTCTGTAGATAAAGTTTACTCAGAAAGAACAGGGGGAGAAGGACAAGAAGTTATAATTTTGTGAGATACGGAATCTGCTCAGTCTGTAATAGTTGAGAAATGAGACACTGGAAAAGCACAACAGATCAGGCAGCATCCGAACAGCAGGACAATCGAATATCAGGCAGAAACCCATCGTCAGGAACATGGTGGGGGGGACAATGGGACTGAAAGATAAATACGAGGGGAGTAGCTGAGCTGGTGGGAGGGTCACTGGGAAGGCAATAAGAAGATGTAGGGTGGGTGTGATAGGGATATGTTGGAGGGGAGGGGGGAGTCGTTAGGTGGGAAGGAAGATGGCCAGTTCGGGCAGTCCAAGAGGGCAGTGCTAGATTGAACGGTTGGATCTGGGAGAGGTTGGTGGAGGGGAGATTTGGAATTTGGTGAAGTCAACATTGATGCTATACGGTTTGAGGGTTCCAGCTGTCCTACCACCGATAGGAGTCCTATCACCCTCCTGTCCGACTTATCACCATCACACCCCACCTGTATCTACCTATTGTCTTCCAAGCTCCCTTCCACCCAGCTCCACCCCACTCTCCTATTTATTTCTCAACCTCCTTCCCTCTCCCTTACCTCCCACTTCCTTGATGAATGACTTATACCTGAAACGTTAACTCTACTGCCCCTCGGATGCTGCCGACGTGTTGTGCTTTTCCAGCCCCACACTTTACAACTCTCATCTCCAGCATCTGCAGTCCTCAATTTCTCTCGGCCGCTAATACTAAGAGATGAAAGTATTTTCACTCTTTCTTGCATGTTAATCAAGAGTGTGATAATTTGTGGAATGGGGACAGAAATTAAGCATTCCCTTCTGTAACATCAGAATGGAATGTCAAATCAAGATTAGGGAAGTAACAGTGACAGTGAGTAACAGAGTGTCAGTTCCAGGAATACAGTTTGTTCTTGTGAACGATTTAGCAGGAGGTGAGGTGGGAGACGCACTTCTTGTGGTCGAGAAGCCAACAGAAGTCTAGGGAATTTGTGTGTTAAAAGAAAAATACCGAGGAATCTTTCCAGAGTGTGTAGTAACAAGATCCCACTGTCATAGGTTACAGCAGGAAGAAAGAAAAAGACAAATGGGTTGATGCTCAGTGACCTGACACCCTGTTTGATGTAACGGTGCAGGAAAACCCTGAACAGGCAGAGGATCAGGCAGAGGTGTTTAGTCCAGAAAGGCTAATGGACTTACAACAGATATATACACACACATTCACACACACATACACATGCACACACAGAGAGAAGGATTCAGTACATAGTTGAACATTAAAACCAAAAGATTGAATCATAAAATTAAAATGGAGACCCCGATAGGTTACTGCAGAAGGGAAATGGGCTGAAGTACACCACATTGCGTTACCTGTAGCATACAATGTTATGGCTAGCACATAAACTAATTGCAGGCGGTCACCCAGGTGTACAGTAGACTCAGACTAAGGTTCAAAAGCATTTCTAGGGGCCTGGAATGCACAAGGACGTGTTCTTTTTGAACATGATATACATCCCAAACGGTAGGTAAGTAACAGGCAGGAATAAAACCAGCACATTTCGTGCCAATTACTGCATTCGAAGAACATTTCACGTGGGTTATAATTAATTGTGTAGCTCTGCTTCCTAACACAAAAGTGGAAAACTATATTTGCTGACCATAATGAATATGTCTACCAGATTTCCAGAGGCAATTCCATTACGGAATGTTAAGATTAAAAGGGAGGTGGAGGTGTTGGTAGCTTTCTCTACTCGCGTTGTTCTAGGCAGTAAGATTGAGTCTGACCAAAGATCTCATTTTACTGCTCAGCTGTTTAAGGAAGTCATGGATAGCTTCGGCATGCAGCAGTTTAAATCAAGTGCATCCCATCCTGAATACCAGGGAGTCTTGGAAAGTTAGCATCAGACGCTGAAGACCATGTAACAGCGTACTGTTATGTTTTCCCGAATGATTGGAAAAAAGATGTCCCATGATATTGTTTGCCATTCGAGATGCCCCAAATAAATCTACTCACTTTACTTCCTTTGAGTTAATATTCATACATGAAGTGAGAGGTCCTTTGAAATTAATTAAATATAAATTGACAGGACCGAAGTCGGAAATCTCACACTTGGATTCTGTGTGTGAGGTGAAGGAGAGAGGAGATGGAGTAGGGGAGTTTGCTAAATACTATATCTGAATAGTATCTGAAGAGCAGAACATAGAGTGAAGCAGGTGGCAGATAAAAACTCTGAAACTTTGAGGATATCCCGTGGGGATGACGTATTAGTATTGCCACCAGTGGTAGGTCATCCCTTCAAAGCCAGGTTTAGTGGCCCCTTTCAAATTTAAAAAAAAATGTGGAGTCAGTTCAGCTATCTAGTAAAGATACTGGAGGTGACAAAAAATTTTATCGAGTATTTTATATGGATGAATAATGCTCCAGCCACATTTAAGACTCAGGAACAGAGCTATGGCCAGACGAACAAGTTGTGTAGTTTATCTGTACGATGTGATGATCTTTAGGAAGTGATTAAAAGCTCACATGTTACAGTTGACACATCATGTTGAACAAGAAGCAAACTTTGTAATAAAGTTAAAGAAAACAGAATTCGCGAAGGCAAAGGTGACGTTCATGGGACATTGCATTGGACATGGAAGGTTGACCCCATGGAACACAAAGACGAAGGGCTTTGAGGAATTTCCACAACCATCCTCGAAGAAAGAGGTGCGTCAATTTTTGGAACTGAGTGGATTCTATCAGAAGTTTGTTCCAAACTTCAGCAGCGTATTGGCACCACTGATGGATTTACTGAAGAAGAACACAGAATTGTGGTGGACAGAACAATGCCAGGAGGCATTTGAGAATTTTAAAGCAGGATTAATCACCGCACCCATTTTAGCTACACCAAATATTCTGAAACCCTTTGAAAATTGTGTTTGATGCTCGGGATATCGGGGTCGGAGATGTATTGATACAGAAATATGATGATGGAACTGAATGGCTAATTGGCTACTTGTCGAAAAAACTCAATATCCACCAGAACAAAGATACAAAATCTCCATTATTGAACAAGAATGATTATGTTTCGCACTGGCCTGACAATATTTTAACGTGTATATGACAAACAAATTGTCGGAGATGGTTTTGGACAATGACAAATCTCTCGCATTTTTTGGAATAGTTAAAGACCAGAATATGAGACTATTTCATTGGAGTCTTACCTTCCTCACTTTAAACTTACAAAAGGTACATGCTGCGGCTCCTACAATGTGATAGCAGATGTGTTATCACGGATTTAAAGGAAAAAGTGTAGATAAGATTTAGTATTATTCCAGTGTTGTAATGGTGTGCAGAATTAATATGAATGATACAACTGAGATAAATACTTTTGTATTTCATAAAATTGGGATTTAAAATTAGAGGAGAAGAAATGTAGTCATCTTTTCATTCTGCTGGTTCACGTTATTTTCTGAAGCGGGGAGATGTTGTGAAGCCAAAAACATGTAGAGTACTTTAAAACAGAACGGGTTTTGCCGAATAGAAATTAAAGCCACAGATGCCAGCTAAAGGTCAAACTGTTCCACATGTCACCATTCGCTGAGAAATGGATACCTGAGTTTTGGTTGCTGTTTTGACAGCCATTCAAATGCAACCAAAGAGTTAAAATAACTCTCAGTAAACCAGAAGCCAATGGAATTTGAATATTATTGTTTGGACACCTGGTAAGCAACCAAATTATGAGAATTACTATATCATGGGGAGTATACATACTCAGCATTTTGAACACTAGAGGGAGAGCCACTGCAACCCAACAGCAGAGCAACTGCTGTAGAGCAGAAGTGCTAACTGGCCATCTCAAACACTCTCTATCAAAGACACATGTTCATGTAAACCTACTTGCAATAAAAAAAATGACCTAGGGAGATCAACAGCTGAAAGAGTGAACACAGCGGGGAAGATATAGACTGTGTGGTCTTGAGATTGTAATGTTGTATATGTGGGCTGTTGGAACAGCATATATTTACAGAGTTGGAGTCAGATATTAAGTAGCTAAGAAAATAGGGGCTTGTATTTGTCAATAGTTGTTGTTTAGTGTTCACTATTAAAGTTAAGAAACAAACTTGTTAATTTTTGTTTAAATAGTGGAATATAGGAGATCGGTGTCACTCATATTTTAACAGATTACGAGGTGAGGCGAGCTTTTCTGGGTGTTTGGTTTTAATTAACAGAGGGGTTCATCTTCACCTTGTAAATGTCCATCCACATTAAAACCATTTCCCTGCAATTGGCCGATATCCTTCCAGTCCTTTCCAATCTACATTTTTATCCAAATGCATTGAAATGTTGTTAATGTACAACCCCAACCCCCCCCCCCCCCCACCCACCCCCCCCCCCCCGCCCCACCACCAACCACATCTGCTGGCAACTCATCCATGTACAAGCCCTCTGTGTAAAGAAGTGGCCGCTCAGGTTCCCTTTTATTCCTTCCCCTCTAACTTTAAACTGATCCCCTCTAATCCTCGATTCTGTACACCTTGGAGAAATACTGAGAGCATTAACGCTATCCATATCCCTCGTGATTTTATACAGCTCTATAAGGACTCCCTCAGTCTCCTACACTCTAAAGAAAAGGTCCGAGCTTGTCCAACCTCTCCCTATAACTCAGGCCATTGGGTCCTGGCAATATCTTTGTAAATTTCTTCTGCACTCTTTCTAATTTCATAACATCCTACCGAAAACAAGGTTACAAAAACTGAATACAATACTCCAAGTGTGGCCTTACCGAAGTCCTGTGTAACTGCAACATAACTTTCCAACTTCTATCCTGATGAAGGCCAATGTGCCAAAAGCCTTCTTCACTGCCATGTCAACCTGTGACTCTACTCTTAGAGAACCGTGCCCGTGAAAACCAAGGTCTCTCTGCCCACTGCACCTCTTAAGACCCTCCCATTCACCGTGAAAATCATACCTTGACTTGAGTTTCCAAAATGCAAGACCTCACACATCTATATTAAATTCCATTTGCCACTTCCCGGCCCACTTCCCCACTTGATTAAGGTCCTGCTGCAATTTCTGATAAACTTCCTCACTGATCACGCTACCACTTATTTTAGTGTCATCTGCAAACTTACTAATCATACCTTGCACATTCTCAACCAAATCATAGATAACAAACAGCAATGGGCACAGCCTTCAGTCTGACCATCATCCTTTCACTGAACCCTCTGCTTCCGACCATCATCCCAACTGTGTATCCGATTGGACAGTTCCCCCAGCATTCCACGTGATGGAACTTTCCACAGCAGCCTGCCATGTGGACCCTTATCAAAGGCCTTACTGAAATCCAGAGAGACTAAATTTACAACTCTGTCCTCGTAAACCTTCTTGGTCACTTCATCAAAGAACTTTAACAAATTTGGGAAGCATAATCTCCCACTCACAAGTCTATGCTGACTGCTCTGAATCAAACCCTGTGTAAGTAATGGGTGCAGTCAATGGTATGCTGTCCTTCATTGTAAGATGTTCGAGTACATAAGTAAAGCCATCTCCCTACTGTTGTAGAGCCTTGCTGAGAGAGCATTTGGGACACTCTCTACAGATTTGATCACCTTTGTAAGGAATGATATCCTTCCCACAGATACAGATGGCGGTATCATGAGGGTAGAATGAAGAACCTGAGAGTTTAATCTGCAGAGCTGTGAAATACAAAGAAATAGTGATGCTGAAACACGAGGTGTAGCAGGTTTATTTCCAAAAGACACATTGTCAGGGTGAGAAATTCCATACTTTACCCAGGATTGATTGGTGTGATTTATTGTCACGTGTACCTCAGTACAGGGAAACGCTTTATTTATGAGCAGAGGTGGCAGATCATAGTAAGCATGGTCAGACAGATCATAGTGTGGAAATAGACTTGGACAGAGTAAGGCATATAGGATACACTGCACAAGACAAGCACTCGACAAGATTAACATGAGCAAGATCAGCATTATTTGAACATAGAGAGCCGATTCATCAGTCTAACGTGACTTTCCTAATGGCCTCATCCTGTTGCTGTGGAAGTGGCTTTAGGGGCCGACTGGCCTCCTCCTGTTCCTGTGTAAGAGACTCAAGGGTCTGAATGGCTTCTTCCTCTTCCGATTGGACAGGACCAAGGGCCTAATTGGGTTACCCCTGGTTCCTGTTTGACAGCTCGATGTACTAACAAGTGTGATGATGCTGAGGCTTTTAGAGGTTATTTTGTCCTGGTTTCTTTTCAGAGAGAGATTGAATGATTGTTGCCAAGTTGGCTAGTTCAGGACACATCAATTTAGCTAAATTAAACTTCATCTGTTACTCCTTGTCTCTTTGTCCCATCTAATTGCGGTCTTTTTGTACTCTGACATAATCTACTACACCACCTTTCTGATGTAATCTGTAGCCTTACTAACTATGGCCCCAATGTTCACATCTAAATCCTTTACATAAATGATGACATGCAGTGAACTCAGTACTGATTCTTACAGCACACTGCTGCTCACAAGCCTCCAGTCTGAAAAATATCCCTCCTCCTTCAAGCCAATTGTGACTAGCTTCTTCTGTATCCCGTGTGACCGAACCTTACTCATCAATCGGAATGTTGTGAACACCTTACTGAGGTCCATATAGACAATGTCTCCCAAACTGCCTTCATCAATCTTCTTTGTCACCTCTTCATAAAACTCAATCAAATTAATGAGACATGATTTCCCATGCAGAAAGCCACGTTTACAACCCCGATCAGCCCTTGCCTTCCCAAATGTATGAGCTGAAAAATGTGTTGCTGGAAAAACACAGCAGGTCAGGCAGCATTCAAGCAGCAGGAGAATCGAAGTTTCGGCATAAACATGTATGTAAATCCTATCCATCAGAATCCCCTCCAACAACTTACCAACCACTGACATCAGGCTCACCAGTCTATAGTTCCCTGACTTTTGGGGTCACTGCTTCCTTTTCCATTCCAAAAGCTCCATTGCTCACAATGCATGTCAAATGTAACCAGGTCGGTGATATGGCCGATGATATCGGTCTCAGACTGGGTCAATGTCAGTTTTAGCAACAAGTCAGGCTAGTTTTTTTAATCTGCTCAAATAGCATCTTTATGATCCAGTGCAATGTTACTCAAACTGTGATAGAAAGATGAATGGCAAACTGTTTGGATATTGCAAACAAAGAATCGGTATTTCCCTTTCTAAAAATACTGACACACACACACACACACACACACACACACACACAGATAAATAAAATCTCTGCAATTTCACGTTGAACGCGCTTTCTCCATATATTACTGTAACTGATGACAAAAGGAAAAATCGAGAGATTGCTCAGAATGTTATTCTGCTTCTGAAGACATTCTACTCACACAAGCTGCTAGCAACGGGACTTCATCCTGGAACAATTGGATTTTGCTGAATTCCCATTGCATTAGGCAGTGAAGAGATTCCAATGAATTCTGGCCAGGGATCGCCCAAGGTATCACAGTGGCTCAGTAGTTAGCACTGCTGCCTCACAGCACCAGGGCCTTGCGTTCAATTCCAGACTCGGGTGACTATTTATGTAGAGGTTGCACATTCTCCCCTTCTAATGGTTGCTCCAGTGTCCTTCCACAGTCCAAATCTGTGCTGGTTAGATGGATTGGTCATGATAATTTGTCCAAAGTGTTCAGGGGTTGTTAGGTGCATCGGTTGGGGTAAATGTAAGGGAGCGAGCCTGGGAAGGTTGGTATGGACGTTTTGTGCCGAACGGCCTGTTTGCACACTGTAGGGATTCTATAAAAATAAGAATGGTAACGATGACTGTAGATTTTTTGTTTTAGCTCGCACACATTGCTGTAATGAGGAACAATGAAGGAGAGAGAGTGTAATCGGCCGTTCCTTCTCAGGCAGATTACATTTTCTCTCTCTCTGAGCTGAATCACACAGTAATGTCATCCTCTCCCAAACTGGACCATGTGAGGTCTCCTTGTACATTGTCCAAACTATGTCTCCATCACATTCCCTGTTCCATG
Source organism: Chiloscyllium punctatum (assembly GCF_047496795.1). Classification (NCBI taxonomy): domain Eukaryota; kingdom Metazoa; phylum Chordata; class Chondrichthyes; order Orectolobiformes; family Hemiscylliidae; genus Chiloscyllium; species Chiloscyllium punctatum. The sequence continues at coordinate 148,071 of NW_027310108.1, read as the reverse complement.
TAGGTGCATCATTGTTGCTGTCATACACAGAGCCATATCCTTCGCAGAAAATGGTCTCAGTCGATTTGAAGATATGTTTATATGTCGCTGCGTCATTAAAAAATAAAATGTTTAATGTATTCAGAATACCTGTGTTAAAATGAATGCATTTTGCATCAAATACAGAAATTTCTGGAAAGTCTCGGCAGTTCTGTCAGCATCCAGATGCCTTTTACATGCTGTATTTGTACCAGCCTCCACCACTTCCTCTGGTAGCTCATTCCATATGCACTCCACCCTCTGCGTGAAATGGTGCTCGTGGGCTCGTCAAAAGCTTTCCCCTCTCTATTTCAACCAATGCCCTCTAGTTTTGGACGCCCCAGTCTGGGGAAAAACCTGACTACTCACCCTATCCATGAGCGTTTTGATTTTATAAACCTTTACAGCTGCAAAATGTGACTCCAATCAACACGAATGGCTGTGCTTTAAATCAGCCTGGGCCGAAATTCTGAAATACCATCCTGACACCTCTTCCTTCTCCAACAAGCCACAATTCTAAATCCATTTTAATCAGTTTGTTTAGGTGTGTTATGAAACACTTCTGTGGGATTTGCACCCAGACCTTTGTGCCCGGAGGTAGGGACACTAGCACCACTCAGCAATACCCATAAAGCTGTAACATTATTCTCCTGTGTGTTTGGTCATCAGCCTGTTCTGACATGCTGTGACATACCTCTGCAACAGGCAGGACTTGAATCCAGAACTTCTAGTCAAGAGCTTGGAACACCACCACGCACGTTCAGGAATCAAATCCAGACCTCTGTCTCAGAGGCAGGGACATTACCCACGACACTACCGTATCCAGATTTTGGTTCATATTTTAAGTGTCAGCTTTCAGCTCGGTGGGGATTTATTATAACCAGGTTACCATTACTGAACTACACAAAACACTTTGTATTGTTAAACAAAGGCAAAATATTTGGGCGGCACGGTGGCACAGTGGTTAGCACAACTGCCTCACAGCACCAGAGACCCGGGTTCAATTCCCGCCTCAGGCGACTGACTGTGTGGAGTTTGCACATTCTCCCCGTGTCTGCGTGGGTTTCCTCCGGGTGCTCCGGTTTCCTCCCACAGTCCAAAGATGTGCAGGTCAGGTGAATTGGCCGTGCTAAAATTGCCCATAGTGTTAGGTAAGGGGTAGATGTAGGGGTATGGGTTGGTTGCGCTTCGGTGGGGCGGTGTGGACTTGTTGGGCCGAAGGGCCTGTTTCCACACTGTAAGTAATCTAATCTAATTTGTCTCAACTGTAGGATGTTGAGTATATGGGATGAGTGGTGCTGGAAGAGCGCAGCATCTGAATAGCAGTAAAATCGACGTTTCAGGCAAAAGCCCTTCCTTTTGCCTGAAACGTCGACTTTACTGCTTCTCGGATGCTGCGTGAACTGCTGTGTTCTTCCAGCACCACTAATCCAGAATCTGGTTTCCAGCATCTGCAGTCATTGTTTTTACCTTGTTGAATGTACGTGCTGCGCCATCGAAGTTAACTATGAACAGCTTTAATCGCTGTTATCTGTAGTCTGCAATATTAGGGAAAGAAATCCTGCAGACACACTCTGCACAATGAAGGGTCTCGAATAGATTTTCATGACTGAACACCAGAGACGGAAAAAGACCGTAATTTCTGGCCCACAAAAAACCGATCAGTATTACTCAACTCTCACGTGTTTTCATAAAACCATGAAATGATACCAGATCGCTGATTACTGTCCAGCCTCTCCTCCCCACTGACTGTGTCTGCAATCTGTCCCTCCTCCCCCTCACCACACAAGGCAAACCAAGCTCAGGGTCTTTGTGAAAATCAAGGCCGGAGTGTGCAGGCCTCCTGGAGAGGGGGAGGATATTTTAAAATTAAATGGGGAAGGTGAGGTGGCAGTAATATCACTCACTGGGCTGAGGAGTGTCAGATGGAGTTTAGTTTGGATTAATGCGAGGTATTGGATTTGGTAAATCAAACAAGAGCAGGACGTATACAATTAAAAGCAGGGCCTTTGTCAGTGTTGGAGAACAGAGACCAAGGCCGTCAGCGTCCCCATTGGGTGAGGGGGGGGGGGGGGGGTGGTGGGTAAAAACCCCTATCAAGTGTCATTGGCACTTTGGATTTTGTTTCGTTCTTTTTGATGTCTTTAGCTTTGGAAAGTTTTGAGAGCTTGTTAGTTGCAGTAGTTTTAGTTTGTACAGATTTTAGGCTCGTTGAGGCTTTTCTCATTAATGCTCAGCGATGTGTAATTCGATATGAAATTCTCTAGAGTTCAAATGTTGCTGCAGTGTGTTATGGATAATGATGTGCTTAAATGGTGTACCTGGAACCTTAAGGGGAGCCATCTGCCAGTCAAGAGGAAAAATATACTTTCTCATCTTCAAAAAGAGAGAGTTGTCCTATTGCAGGAGATGCACCTTGATGACAAGGAACATTTGACGTTACAGCAGGGCAGGTTTGATCGGGTTTATTTCTCGTCTTTTAATACTAAGAGTGGGGGGAAAATCATAATGGATAGGAAGAATCTTTCATTTAAATTACTAGATTGTATTAAACACCCATGGAAGGATCATAATCCTCAAAGGCTTGAACTACGGGAATTAATACAGTATTTTAAATGTTTATTGCCACCCGGTGAACCCTGTTAAAATCCTGATAGATGCATTTTCCAAATTCAGTTATCTTGCATCATGGCGCCTTATTGTAGAAGGAGATTTTGACTGTCTTATCGCCCCACGATGGACAGAATGTCCAAAGGTCCCCCAATACACTCGTTATAATGTAAGCAATTAATGGATTTGTGTTTAGAACTAGAGCTGGTGGATGTCTGGAGGCAGATCTACCTCACATGTAAGGATTTTATTTTCTTCTTTAACCCGCAGAAATGGCACACGAGAGTTGATCTCTTCCCCATTCATGCAACAATCTTAGATTCGGTGGCATCCTGCACAATTGGGAATATTACTCCAACATTCCTGCCCCAGAAGTGGGATAAAAGTCACATAAAATTATGTTGTATGCAGATGGTCTTATGTTTTTGTCAAATCCCGCAATTTCGGCAGCTCACGTGATACAATGCCTTTTCGGGGTTTAAGATTAATTTTACAACGTCAGAGGTCATGTCTATGGGAGGTCTTGGGGAAATACCTGATCAGGGCAAATCCTGGTTTCCTTTTAAGTGGTCACAGGGGTGGTGGGGCGAGCTTCTCTATTTCAAGGTATTCATTACATCTGTCTTTGATCATTTATTTAACGTGAACTATGTCCATTTGTTTGACAAAATTAAACAAGACCTTCAAAGATGGGAGGCATTTCAAATATCCTGGCGAGGTCGGATAGCTCTTATTAAAGAATGTGCTTCCTCATTTATTATACCCCATGTGAATGCTTCCTTTGATGTTTTCGACATAGGTATTTAGGAGTCATAATAGCTGGTTTAGCTCTTTTATTTGGCAGCATAAGCAACTCTTTATCAAGCTAACCAAATTGCAACTACCCCACAGATTGTGGGGAGTAGATCTCCCAGATTAAAAGCTATCAATTAAGTTCTTTTGTATCCGATGTTCGTGCCTGGGCTGCTGAGGACTCAGCGTCAATACTGTGAGATATTGAACTCTATCAGATAAAGTGAACCTTTATGAGTCTGTTTTTCTTAGCTAAATTGACAACATTTATAAAGTATTGTCGTAACCCAATAATTATCAATATTGTTAAAGCATGAATGACAATGCGTCAGATCGACGGCAATACAGCCAAAACCATGTTTCTTACCCCTATAATTGGGATACCAGGTTGTCATCTGGGGTTAATGATTCCAGGTTTAAACTATGGGCAGCAAGTGGTGTGTCTTACTTGAATGATTTAGAATTAGTAGAATCCTTACAGTGTGGATACAAGCCCTTGTGCCCAGCAAGTTCACTTCGACCCTCTGAAGAGTAACCCACCCAGACCCATTCCCCTACCATCCTATATTTACCCTGACTAATGCCCAAACCAACACATCCCTGAACACTATGGGTGATTTATCAATGACCAATTCATCTAACCTGCACATCTTTGTACTGTGGGAGGAAACCCACACAGACACGGCGAGAATGTTAACTCCACACAGCCAGTCACCCAAGGCCAGAACCAAAGCCGAGACCCTGGTGCTGTGAGGCAGCAACGCTAACCACTGAGCCACCACGTGTTATTTGATGGAGAAACAATGAGGTCATTTGATCAAATAACTCGTACGAATGGACTACCTAGTAGAGACCTCTTCTGTATTTTTCTCCCAATCAGAGATTTGATTTAAAAACAACACACTTTTACCACGCTCTTACCGATCCGATAAAGGGAAGAGGGCGCTTATTACTTAGAATACACTCTCTGTCAGTACCCTTTATCACAAATTGTAGCGTGTCCCCTCAGACGAGACTGTGCAGCTTTGTGATGTCTGCAAGAGAGAGTTGGGATTCAGAACACCTCGGAGAAATGGGAGGATATTTGTGAAAATGCTCTAAGGATTTTGATCTGTAATAGGACCCATTCCACGCAGTTGAAAATTCTTCGTAGGGTCTATCGGACCCCAGATTGTCCCTCAAAATGCAAAGTGGGATTATCTTCAGCATGTCCTAAATGAAGAATAACTACAGGCACTCTTACTCATTGCTTGTGGTCCAGCTGCAGAATTCATCTATTTTGGAGCACTGTGTCAGATGTGATAGAGTGGGTCCAGGGGACTGAATTGGAGATGGACTTGGTTTCTGTTTTCCTGGGCCTGCCCAGGTTAATTTCCACAGATGAATATGGTAAAAAAAAAAATATCCTTACAATCTGTACTTTCTGTGCTAGGAAAAATATTCTGTTGTGTTGGATGTCTGAACTCCCCCACATCCAGAGAGGAAGAGCTATGAATATAAAATGTGTATCAGTTAATGCTCTTGATGAACAAGAGCTGTCCTTTTGTTATGCTGAGCTGTATTATTTATTCATTATTTATTGTTTAGTTTTGTTTTTTCTTCTGTCTGTGTAGTGTTTTAAGTTATTTTGTGTGTAGATTCAATTGGATGTAATTTTTTTCAGTTATTTGAGTTGTGTTGTTATTGGTTTATTATAATATTACAAATCTCTTTTTAATAATTTTAAAAAAAATTTTAATGCTAACATTGATAGAATACAGTCCCAAAAAACTCTCATTAGATAAACTCATGGTGGTTTATCCTGAGGATCACCACATCTCGGGTGATGGGGTGAGGCTGAGAGAGTGTCCCCTTCATGGTAATCTCTGTCATTGTAAGGAACTGAACCTGTGCTGTTGCCCTGCCTCTACATCACAAACCAGCCGTCCTGCCAACTGAGTGGGAGACTGTGTAACTGCTACAGACAGAAACAGTCACAGACAGAGGGTAAGAGAAACATTCATAATAAGGAAAGTGTTACAGTTCAGATAATGGTCAAGATAACGCCTGAGAGTTAAAATGTTCTCTGCTCGAATTTGTATTTATAACAAGAAGTGTTTAGAAGTTGTTTTTGGTTTAATATAATTAAGGTGAGTCAAGTGAACTCTTATGTGTTACACACTGGGACACTACCATTTTCTTGAAACTGGCAAATATTTGGAATATTATCTGGAACATTCTATAATCGGCATTCTCCAGAATATTCTCTGACTGTGTGGGAGTAATTGCAAAGTAGAGAGAGAGAAAGAGAGAGAGAAGGTGTTGCATGCAGTCATGAGAGTGGGGGACCATGAGCCTTGTTCGGGGGTAGTTGCAATCACAGATATACAGTGAGTGTGAGGGAGCAGACAGAATACGGTGACCCTTATCCTGACAGAGCGGGGAAGGTTATTGATGTTTGTCCTGTATTGCTGGACATTTCTTCAGACCTCAAATACTGCACTGAACTCGGTAGTGAGCACAGACAATGCTAGGTGGGTCTGTTGGGGTGGCACCCTCTGGGATGGGAATGTTCCCCCTCTGTACTCGCCCATCCAATACGCCCACCGTGCTCCGTCAACAAACCATGGTGTAATTTCCCCTTATCTACCAATCTGCCATTTCCCTGCCTTTGCTCTGTACCCATCTAATCCTTTCCTATCTGTGTATTTGTCCAAATGCCTTTTCAATGTTGTTTGTGTGCCCACTTCAACCACTTCCACTGGCAGCTCAGTCTAATTTGCCAGTTCACCTTGGATTCCATGCGATCTAACCTTCTAGAGCGGCCTACTATGTGGAACCTTATCAAAGGCCTTACTGAAATCCATATAGAATATGTCTACAACCCTGCTCTCATCGACCTCCCTGGTCACTTCCTCAAAAATCTCTAACCAACTTTGTAAGGCATGATACGCCACGCACAAAGCTATGCTGACTGCTCCAAGTCAAACTCTGTCTTTCCAAATGCATGCACATCTTATCTCTCAGAACCTTCTCAAGTGGTTTACCGAAAACAGATGTGAAGCTTACTGGTCTATATTTCCTAGGCTTTTCTTTGCAGCCCTTCTTGAATAAGGGCACAACATTTGCTACCGCCCAGTCCTCCGGGATCTTGGTCCCTAAGCTTTTTCTCTCGCCTCTTACAGTACTCTCAGATATATCTGGTCAGGACCAAGAGATTTGTCTAACTTTGTGCGTTCTAATATGTCCAGCAGCAACTCTACTGTGATATGGACAGTACCAAGATAGGACAACTTACCTCCCAAAGGTCACAGGTCTTCATGTCTTTCTTCATAATAAACACAGAGGGGAAATTGAGGACTTCACCCATTTCTTGAGGTTTTACGCATGCATGTCGGTTTTGGATTTTAAAGCATCCTATTCTCTCTCCAGTTGCTCTTTATCTATACTATACTGAATTTGAACTCACTCTAATCTTCTCAGCCAAGACTACCTCATACCCCCTTATGGCCTTACTGATATCCTTCTTCAGTAAACTCCTCTATCCCCTGTATATACCTCCAGGGATTCCCTTGATATGAGCTGCCTGAACATGAGCCACGCCTCCTTTTTTCTGGTCAAGCCTCAATATCTCTTGACATCCAGAGTTCTCTCTTCCAGTCTCACATAACCTTCACCCTCACAGGAAAATGGAAACCTTGAACTTGAGCTATCTCACTTTTAAAGCTCACCCACTTGCCTGGAATCCTATTACCTGGAATCAAACAACTCCAATCATCCCCTGCAATCCACTGTCTAACTCCGACAACATACGCCTTGCCCCAATTTAGAACTTGAATCTGTGGACCAATTTTGTCCCTCCCAGAACTATTTTAACATTAATACAGCTCTGGTCACTTTTCCCAAAATGCTCCCCCACTTTATCTCCTTCACCTATCCTGCCCTATTTCCCAACAGTAGGTCGTGTTTGTCCCTTCCCGAGCACGATACTCTATATATTGATTGTGGAAACTTCGCTGAACACACTTAACAAATTACGTTCCATCTAAGTTCTTAACCATCTGGAAGTCCCAGTCTATGTTAGGAAAATTGAAATTACCGATTATAACAACCCTATTTTTCCTGCAAGTCTCCCCAGTCCCCTGCATATTTGTTCCTCTAATTCACATTGTTGATTATAGTGCAACCACTATAACATTACCATCCCCCTTTAACTACTTTGCACCATTCACGAAACCTCATTGGATATTATCTCAGGTATTTCAACTTTAAATACTGGTGTGATACTCGCCTTAATCAGAACTATTGGTATTTAAACTGTTTCCATTTACATCTCTATATCGCAGTGATTTTCACATCCATGGCACCCCTTGTCAAGGTACAGTGGAGTTATCGAGCTGTAAATGGATGGGAGCTGCATATCCTGTCACTTCCAACATTGGCTGCAAGTTTCCTCACACTGGGCAGTGATCTAACACAGTGTTACCGAACAATGCAACAATCTGTGTTTATATATGAATGAAACAGTGCGGACTGCACAGCTCCCCACGCTGGACATTTAGCCCAGGATTATAGATCCGGCATTGGTGTGGGCTGCACAGAGTTCCATTCAGGACATTGCTGGGTTGTATTCTGCAGTACGCTAGCCATATCTACACAGTGCTCCATCCTGAAAGTATAATGGACGGGCTGATTATGTGAGTTGGATTGTGAATGTGAGAGAACTAAACATCTGGCTATACCTTTATTTTATGTTTTCATTCTTGTTATTGGATCCTTCAAATCCAGACTCATCTGGTTAGACCCGACCCTCTGGATAAATCATGGCGACTGTTGTTACAGAATCTGGGTCTGCAACATTACCAACAAATGGAGCAGAGGCTGCAGAGAGGACAGTCTCCGTAAAATGGAATGAGGAAATCACAATCAGATCAGCCGTGGTCTTAGTGAATGTTGGGGCAGGATTGTGTGGACCACGAATGCAAATTATTCATCTATTCCTGTTTGTTCCAAGCAAACCCCCCTTCTCTCCCAGTGTCCCATACTGGTGGGGAGTGAGTCCCCTCCACCTGTTCCTGTGTAACAGGATCCTTGGGCCTCAGTAGCCTCGAGATTTCCCTGTGTCCCAGTTTCGAGCAGTAGAATGACCGCCTCCTGTTCCTGTGTCCCAGTCACGAGCAGTTGAGTGACTGCCTCCTAATCGACGTTTTGTGAAAATAGATGTCCTCTTCCTGCTACAGAGTAACAGGCTCCAACAGCTCTGTGCTCACCTGCTGCTCCTGTGGAATGGAGGTGAGGGACCGTTTGGCCTCTTCACATTCTTTACAACTTTTCTTGACTAAAAGCCTTTCTCTTGTTTCTGTAAAACACCATCAAAATCTTAATGATATATTTTTGTATTTGACTGTCAGTAATTGAGCAAACCAGCTGACTGGCAGAATTCAGAAGCTGAAGAGCCTCCTCCTGTTCCCGTGTTAAACACTCAAGATTCAATAGACTCTCAGAGATGTATAGCATGGAAAAAGATCCTTCGTTCTGGTCATCTATACCAACCAAATATCCTAAATTAATCTCGTCTCCCTTGCTAGCACTTGGCCCATCTCTCTCTAAACCCTTCCCATGCATGTATCCATCCAAATGCCTTTTAAATGGTGTAACTGTACCTGCCTCCACCACCTCTTTTGGCTGTTCAATCCATATACGCAGCAGACTCTGTGTAAAAATGTTGTCCCTCACGTCCCTTTTTAAATCTTTCTCCTCTCACATTAAGCCTTTATATTCTATATTTGGAATTGTCTATCCTGGGAAAACAGATTGACTGTTTACTTTTTCTATGTCCCTCCTGATTTTATAAACTTCTTTAAGGTCCACCCTCAGCCTGAACAATTGAAAATACTCCCAGCCTATTCAAACTCTCACTGTACATCCAACCCTCCAACACCTGCAACATTCTTTTAAATCTCTTCTGCACCCTTTCAAGTTTGACAACATCTTTCCGACAGCAGGTTGACCAGAATGAAAGGCAATATTACAAACGTGGCCAAACCAATGTCCTGTACAGATGCAACATGTCATGCAAATGCTTAGACTCAAAGCACGCACCAATAAAGGGAAGAACACGAAGTGCCTTCTTCACTGCGTTGTCTACCTGTGACGGCAATTTCAAGGAATGGAGAACCTGCACCACAAGGTGCCTCACAGAGCAGCGATCGTGGTTTAATTCCATCCTTGAATGACTGGTTGTGTGGAGTTTGCACATTCTCCTCGTGTCCGTGTGAGTTTCCTCTGGATGCTATGTTTTCCTCTGACAGTATGACGTTATACAGGTAAGGGTAGATTGGCCATCCTAAATTGTGCATATTACCCTTGGATGTGAGGGCGAGGTGCATTAGCCAGAGGAAATGCAGGCTGAGAAGGATAGGGTAGGGGTTTGTCCAGTGATATACTGTTTAGAGGGACGGTGTGGCCTCGATGGGCCGAAAATCCTGTTTCTATAATTTCTATGGAGTTCTCCTTGATTGGCAACTTTCGACAGGATGCCTGGCCCTGATTTTTCTTGCCAAAATGCAACACCTCACATTTATCTAAAATAAACTCCATCTGCCACTCCTCAGCTCAGCTAAATAAGTTCCCATTATATTCTGAGAGATCATTCTTCACTGTCGACTACACCACCAAATTTGTAATTATCTACAACCTTACTGACAATACTTCATATACTCAAGTGCAAATGATTTGTATAAGTAACAAAAGGCAGTGGAACCACTATTGATCTTTGTGAGCAGCGCCACTGGTCACAGGTCTCCAAGTTTAATGAACAAATGTCCACTCTCACACCCTGTCTCCGATATTCAAGCAAAGTTTGGACCTAAATGGCGACCTCTCCCTGTATCCCAGGCAGTCTAACCTTGCTAACCAGACTACCATGTACAGCATTTTGGTTTTCTTACTGAATTCCATGAAGACAACATCCTGACTTCATCAATCATCATCTTCACTTCCTCAAAAAATTCCACCCAGTCAGTGGGATGTCATCTCCAATGTACAAAGCACTCTTCAGTCCTTGTCTTTCCAAATGCATATACATCGTTTCCCTCAAAATACCCTCCAACAATTTAGTCACCATTGACGTCAAGCTCAGCGATCTATAGTTACCTGGGTTTTCCTTAATTTTTGAAATAATAACACTCTGTTAGCAACCCTCCAGTCTTTTGCCACCTCACCTGTGGAAATCAATGTTACAGATATATCAGCAAAAGGCTGAGCAATTTCTTTCCTAGCTTCCCACAATATTCTGGGATACACCTGATCAGGTTCCAGGGATTAGTTCACCTTTATATGTTTTAAAATGTCTAACATCTCCTTGTAATATAGATACTTTTCAAGATATCACCATGTATTTCTTCATTCTCTCGCTCTTGTAACCTCTTCTACATTAAATACTAGGAAAAATACTTGTTTAGTATCCCTTCCATCTCCGATGGTTCCACACATACGTAGCCTTACTGATCTTTAAGGTGCCCTATTCTCTCCCTAGTTAATCTTTTGCAATTAAAGGATTTGTAGAATTTCTTCAATGCCGCACTAACCCTATTTCTAAAGCCATCTCATGTCCACATTTTTCTGGCTCAATTTCCCCATTGACGATACACTTATTGCCCTTATACTCCTCTCAGGATTCACTTATTCTCACCTCTGTTTACCTGACAAATGCCTCCTTGCTTACCTTGACCATAACATCAATATATCTAACCATCCAGCACTCCCTGCACCCACCAGCCTTGCCCCTCTCACTAACAGGAACACGTTGGCTCTGGACTCTCTGAAACCACGTTTTGATGGCCTTGCATTTTCCAACCATCCCTTTACTGGGAATTGGGTATTCCAATCAGCCTTTCACAGGGCTCGCCGAACACTTTCAAAATTGGCCTTGTTCAAAGTGAGAGCTTTAAAAATTACATCAGGTCTTTCCTATTCCACAACTAGTTTAAAACTAATATTTATGCGTAACAGACTTGTATGTTAAATAAACCTTTCCTGCCCCTCTGAAACAGGCTTGAGAGGCTGAATAGGCTCCTCCTGTCCCTCTGTAATAGACTGGAGAGGCTAAATGACCTCCTCTTGTCCCTCTGAAATAGACTCAAGAGGCTTCATGGCCTTCTCCTGTCCCTGTGTAACAGATCCGAGACATTAAATGAGACAGCAACCCATGGATTATGAGCAGCCGTTAAACTGTATCTGATGGAGGTCTATTCCTTCTCAGTTACAGAAACACAAACAACACTATTTACTCCAGGTGCCCTCTCAGTTACACTTCATACAGCTGCAGCGACACATCTCTTTGTTTTGAATGATTCTTTCGGCAAAATGTGCCAATATTCCAGCTTTCCACCTTTTCAAGTAACAACAGGCTAATATGGGTTGGATGGCCTTCTCTTATCCCTCTGTAAGAGGCCCATAGGGATAGAATTGCTTCAGCCTGTTCCTGAGCAGCAGTCTCAAGGTTATGAAAGGATTAAACAACAGGGCATTAAAACCAGGAGTGTCCGCACACTGGTCAATAAGTACCGTACTTTGTGTTCAGGTATCGAGAAAATTGCCCACCCGATTTTCTTTTATGCAACCGACCTGTTATTTTATAACTGCCTCCTTTCATAAACAGAGTGGAACATATATAGACGCCTGCAGTGTCCTGTTAATACTCTCATATACAAGTTAATAAAAAGATTTAACAGATTTAAAGATTTATGATCCATTCCTCAGCAACCCTCATCCATTCCATCCAAAGCCAGTTAATGAAAAGTGATGATTTGAACAGGTTAACTGAGCCTATTTGTTCAGTAGGTGCGATTAATGCCCATCTCCATGGATTCTAATTATGCCAGTGGAGGGTTTCCATCTTTTAATGATAAATGGACTCCGTTCAATGTGTTATCCCATAACATGAGCGGGAGCATCACCGATAGCACTGACAGGGATCAGCAGATCCAGAGAGAGGGGGAGGAGAGATCAGAATCTGAGAACATTAGACTGAAATGTGCCAACAATAGACAGGCGCTTCGCCGATTATGTTTGGTATCTTTCTGCATTTTATTGGTGGTTATTATCATCGCAGATCTATTACGCTCTTCTCATTATTTAATATTTTTATTATCCCTTCCTGGCTATCGTTGGTGTTCCTGGTGAGTATCACTGTCCAGATTTTGTTTTCTAGAAACCAGTTATGACTGTATTATGGTTATTTCATATAGTCTACACATCTTGTCACTATTATCAATGTTCCTGTTGAATCTCTCAATCCAGACATTCACTCTACAGACCACTACTAACTACATTAATGAAGGTGTTCAATTACTGTCTCACTCTCTGCTCTGGCAGTGTTACTCACGGGTCTCTATGTTGATCTATTCAGTTTCATGGGAGAACCACAATGCATCGTATCATTGCCTTTGCTGTTAAGAGCATAGAGGTCACCGTCTACTCTTCTGGTTACAAACTCCCACTTCCTTCCACTGTTTCCATCCCATCACTGGCTATTATCTGCAGCTGAAGCAGACAAGTCACAACTGTGGAAGATCCCTTTGACTATGAGCTGATTCCTGACACCATGCCCTGACATTTCTAACTTGAAATACTCACCACTCCAGAAGATATCTCACTGGTTTATTCCACCTGCTGTTTGAACCTTGAGCTATGAAGTACAGGCTTAATGAAGCCAATAATCTTCTGCTGATGCTCCCGGCTTCAAACCTGCCGAAACAAATCTGATTCGACCTCACACCAAACTCCCATCCATCTGCCATTCATGTGCACGCCGATGTATATTGCTGTTGTGTCTGGCAATGACTTTATGTTGACATTCTCAAGCACTTTACCTCATCTGTCCATGAAACTTCCCTCGTTCTCTCTGTTGATTAATAAAAAGCCTGCCAGTTGTTCCCATTTAAAATAGTTTCCTCCATGTGCGTTCTTTCTCAAACAATGAGTTTCGCATTCAACCACACACACGCGCGCACACACACACACACCAAAACTTCCCATTGTAGGCAGTAATCTGATGCGAGTGTAGTTAGCATATGATCGTAAAGTTTGCAATATTCTCTATGCTGGGTAGATAGCGCAGTTTACTGAGCAACACACTAGCATGGTGTGCACAGCTCTCCATGCTGGGCTGTCATCTTGTCCCAGGTTATGTTGTTTGTGTTGTTCGGTCAAGCAGATTCAGAATTTGATGTAACAAACCATTCCAGCTGACTGACAATGCCTTTATTCAATGTTCTCATTCTTGTCATTTTACTCACGAAGATCTCACTTCTCCAGTTCGTCCCACTTCCCTGTCTTTTTCCCCATATTTCCACAACATCTTTTCAGTTAATTAACTGACTGTTTCTGTCTTTAAAGTGAATCCCTCTGTCCCTCTGTATCTTTCCCTGGCCTTGGGTTTTGGCTCCCGAGTGTATCGAGTGCTGGCATTGTGCAGCTCAGAAATACAGAAATGGTGTATAAAGCTGTTGTTCACTTCCTGGTATTTCCATGTGATGGTCCATGGACAGGCGTGTTTCAGAAGTTATGAGAAACATCCTTGTAACTTGGTCTGTACCTGTGGTTGTCCCTCTCAGTTGACCTTGCGATAAGTAACACGAGGAAGCCCACTGAGTGAAGGGCCAGGCATCTAAATTGCCTGACAATGCTGTCACTTTTTTAAATAAAATGTTAGTTTCTCATTTTTTTTATTCAGCGGTCTTAAAGGCCAAACTGCCAATTGAAAACGGCTCAAGTAAATAACTTACGGGGCTTTTAGGGTTTTTAATAAATAGTAGTAACAATGGCCAGCTCGCACAGACCAGGCTTTCTCGTTTGTTTTTTCTTGTAGCTGTAACAATCACCGGGTGTCTGGGGTCCCAAAGGGGTTGGAAGTTTTACTAAATTATCCCGAGCTGCTACTCTCTCTAAATCCTCGCTTGATGGTGTTTCCTCCTGGATTGGAGAACTGTAGGCAAGAATGCATGTCTGAATGTTCCTTTTTGCCAAGGGGTGTTTTGGTGATGTTAATAGATTGAACAGTTCATTTGTAGAACGTACTGTATCCATTATTCGGTTAAGGTTTCCAATAGTAAAGTTATTCTAAATTCCTCTTCATTTTGTATGGATTTTTATTAGAGGATAGTGAGGTTGAGCAACCCTATGGTAGCCAAAGGCCTGATCAGGATCTGTTTAAATACATCCAGGCATTATCTAAATTTGATGAGAATGATGGAGGAGCCTTTTTAATTTCATTTCAGAAAGTGGCTAAACAAGTGCAGCGGCCAGAGAACATGTGGATTTAGTTTATCCAAACAAAGCTGATAGGTATTTGCATCCCCATCGGAGGAGGTGAAGAAAACCATCTGAAGTGCATATGAGCTTGTGCCAGAAACCGACAGTGTTTCAGGAATCTAAAAGAGCGTCCTTGGTTAATCGCACGTTGTGTTTGAAAGAATCAAACAAAGTAATATTGAAAGGTGGGTAAGGGAATTAAAAACAGAGCAAACCTATGACACACTGAGAGAGACTCTAATTTTGGAGAAGTTCAACAATTGACTTTCTGCAGTCGTGATAACTCATGTGGAAGAGCAGAAAGTTACAATGGCAAGATTACAAACTGAAATGGCTGCTGATGATGATTGGGTTCAGAAATCAAAGTTTGGTTTCTGTGAGGGATTGAGAAGAACGTGTGAGATCCTCTTAAAACATATCCCTGTGAGAGTAAGGTTGACTGGCATAGGCCAGGAGTAGCAGGGAAAGGGGTTACAGCATTAAGAGGTATAGAAGCATGTAATTCGTTTATGCTGAGACATGAGGAGCTGTGTCATTCAGAGGGACTATTGGAGAGATGAGAAGTGCTCTATTATGTAACGTGTGGTTGGAGTGTCCAGTGGAAACATCAACAGATTTATTCCACAATGGGGAAGGAGGCCTTGAGCTTGGTGTTGGCGTTACAACATTTCAGCATTTACATTGTGATTAACATACATGAGACAAATCTTTATCACTGATCGTGACCCCTTAAAGTTTGTGGAGAAGTTTAGGGAGAGAACTTTATTGAGTTTATTATTGCTGCCCTTCAATTTGAAATTATAAAGTTGACAGGGCGAGAAAAAGTAAGTTTTGATACGTTGTGGAGACTTGTCGAAGAAAGATAAAAGGCAGGCTGTAGCAGGAGTAAAATGACTCAAATCGAAACGAGCTGTGAACATTTGTATGCTCAGAGTCAATGTAATATGTATTCATTCCAGTCTACTAATAGAGGAAGATTAGGAGGTCTAAAATGTATATTGATGGATTATTTTATTAAAGATGGAGTTGTGAGGATCTTATCACTGTAAAAAAGGTTATTTTCTGTTGTGGTTCTGTTCGCTGAGCTGGGAATTTGTCTTGCAAACGTTTCGTCCCCTGTCTAGGTGACATCCTCAGTGCTTGGGAGCCTCCTCTGCAACGTTTCTGTGCTGTTTCCTCCGGCATTTATAGGGGCCTGTCTCTGCCGCTTCCGGTTGTCAGTTCCAGTTGTCCGCTGTAGTGGCCAGTATATTGGGTCCAGGTCGATGTGTTTGTTGATAGATTCTGTGGATGAGTGCCATGCCTTTAGGAATTCCCTGGCTGTTCTCTGTTTGGCTTGCCCTATAATGGTAGTGTTGTCCCAGTCGAATTCATGTTGCTTGTCATCTGCGTGTGTGGTCGTGTCGTTTCGTGGCGAGTAGGTGTTCATGGATACGGATCGTTAGCTGTCTTCCTGTTTGTCCTATGTAGTTTTTTGTGCAGTCCTTGCATGGGACTTTGTAGACTACATTGGTTTTGCTCATGTTGGGTATCGGGTCCTTCGTTCTGGTGAGTTGTTGTCTGAGCGTGACTGTTGGTTTGTGTGCTGTTATGAATCCTAGTGGTCGCAGTAATCTGGCTGTCAGTTCGGAAATGCTCTTGATGTATGGTAGTGTGACTAGTCCTTTGGGTTGCGGCATGTCCACAAGCCAGGGACACAGCCAGGCAGAACGGATTCAGGATGATCCAGGTAATGATTACAGACGCTCACAACAGGCTACACAAATACAGACAAGAAATTGCGCGCCAAAAATCGTTAATTTCAAAAACCACCAATCAGGAATGGACTCGGACCATAGAACAGGCCGTCACCAGAGGACAGAACAGGACAACACACCGCAAAAAAAACGTCACTAAAAGAAAAAATGGCCAAACGAACACACAACGAAGAGGACACCACAACACACACCTGGGTTAGAAACCTCTCCCACAGACAGCTCAATTTCATCAACAGATGCCTAAGGGAAAGACAACGGAATGAGGACATGCCGCAACCCAAAGGACTAGTCACACTACCATACATCAAGAGCATTTCCGAACTGACAGCCAGACTACTGCGGCCACTAGGACTCATAACAGCACACAAACCAACAGTCACGCTCAGACAACAACTCACCAGAACGAAGGACCCGATACCCAACATGGGCAAAACTAATGTCGTGTACAAAATCCCATGCAAGGACTGCACAAAACACTACATAGGACAAACAGGAAGACAGCTAACGATCCGTATCCATGAACACCTACTCGCCACGAAACGACACGACCAGCTATGCTTAGTAGCCACACACGCAGATGACAAGCAACATGCATTCGACTGGGAAAACACTACCATTATAGGGCAAACCAAACAGAGAACAGCCAGGGAATTCCTAAAGGCATGGCACTCATCCACAGACTCTATCAACAAACACATCGACCTGGACCCAATATATTGGCCACTACAGCGGACAGCTGGAACTGACAACCGGAAGCGGCAGAGACAGGCCACTATAAATGCCGGAGGAAACAGCACAGAAGCGCTTCAGAGGAGGCTCCCAAGCACTGAGGATGTCACCTAGACACGGGACCGAAACATCTGCAACACAAATTCCCAGCTCGGCGAACAGAACCACAACAACGAGCACATGAGCTACAAATCTTCTCCCAAACTTTGAGGTTATTTTTTCTTGGGTTTTTTTTTGACGAGAGGTTTTAAAGGCAGAGGTGCAGAGCTGTGTCTGAAAACAGTTTAAGTAAATAACTGAGAAAGCCTTTAGGTTTTATTAAAACATTGGTAACAATGGAAGGGCAGCGGCCAGCTCTCCCAGACCAGGTTTCCTCGTTTTGTTTTTAGCTGCAGCATTCAGAAGCTGCTGGGGATCCCAAAAGGGTTGGGAGTTTCAATACATGATCCCCAGCTGCTTTTCTCACTGAGATCTCTGTTGATGTTGATTTCTCCTGGATCAGAAAACTGCATGTTAGAATCTGTGTTTGAATATATCTTTGTGCCAAGCAGTGTATACCAAGAAGGTACTGTATCTACTGTTTGCGTAACTGTTCCAACATATAAGCCATCCCGAAATGTTCTTTTCTTTGATTGTATTTTAACTAAAGCATTTAAATAGATTATATTTTGCTTAACGTCGAGTGGTTTGACCAGTCACAACATATCTGGAAAGCACACTTCACATCAATATTCAAAATAAGGAAAGGTTTGGGTCAAAACGGCCTTCTTATTATATTTTGTGAGAATCTGGTCTGGTCCACAACACTTTTTGAGGAGGGGTTTCTAACTGACTCCTGTTATTGAAAAGTTAGTGGAGAGGCTGGAGATGGTTTGCTGGAGGTTGTGCTGTGAGCTGCCTCAGACATTCAGGGAGACCTGAGGATTTGTTGACCCAACTTTGGATGGAGCCTGGGGACTGTAGTTACAACATCTGAGTCTGCAACATGAACAACAAATGGAGCAGAGGCTGCAGTGAGGGGAGCTTTGAAACCACGCAGTGAGTGTGGGGATAGGGATCTGCTGTGTCCACCCCGGATTTTTCCAGGAACAGCTTCCCAAGCTCCACTGAACCCAGGAGCAGAGTGTGAGGGGACACTGATTGAACAAAGAGCTGGTCACAGAGCGGTGTCACCTTCTTTAACACGTCCTGCAGCTTCACCCCAGAGGGAGGATGGTACTGCCAGTCGCTGTTCGGGTGACAGTTTCATTCAGATTCTATGTTCTGGAACTTTTCAAACAGGACTGGGTAACATATCCATCATCTCCCAGTATGTTGCCATCAGTGTAACCATTCAGTGATGGAGGATATATATGGTGGATGAGGTAAATACATTGTTTCACCTTCAGCAGGGAGCTGCCGGGTTTATCCAGTACAGTGGGAATCCGATGTTGTACATGGCATCTGCGGAGTAGCCGTGTCAATGGGGAGAGGTAGAGGAACTGAAGGAGCACTCTCTGTATTAATCTTGCAGCGTGCCCATCACAGTACATCATGTTGGTGAATACCCCTGTCCTGACAGCAGCCACAGCCTCTTCATTCACAAGCAGGCAGCCATTCCCATCGTCTTAAGATCTCCATGTAGGAAGGAGTGAATGTATCTTGGATAAAGGCCATCCCCTTGATACACGTTTGATAACAGCATTCCCCATCACCAACCAAACACTTCAAAACTTTCCATGTGTACGGAGAGCAATGGGGTCACTTGGAGCATCAAGGAGCAGACGATCAGGGATGAAGCAAAACCTCCCATGTCTGAACGGGTCTGAGTGAACCCCCCAGTACACAGTCTCATTAATCCCCTGTAATCCCTCTCCATTTCAGTAACATACTGCCTTCCATTATTCCTGTAAATGATGACAGATTATATCATGTTATATTGCAGCTGCCAAATTATTCTCCATTGACTTTACCTCTCTGTATCTATCTGTAGACCCTCCACCCTCTCTTGAAAATTTAATCTCTTGCTTATCACAGCAACATGACCAAACTCAGTATCTCTATATCTGTTCCATCCCTCTGATCATTGATATAGATTGTAAATAGTTGAGGACCCAGCACTGGTCACTGTGTGACTCCACTGGTGACGTTCTGTCAAACTGATTTGGACTGATTTATCGGGAGTGCCTGGTTCCTGTTTGATACATAATCCTCCCCCATTACTGTGCAACACAGTCGTAAAGCTGAATATGAACAAGAAGCATCAGTCAGGAATCCAACCCTTCGAACCTGCTCCGCCATTGAATACAATCGTGGCTGATGTCATCGCGGCATCTGTTCCACTTTCCTGCCATCTCTCAATCCTCAAACTCTAGTCTCTTGTTGTAGAATGTGTCACATGAAAAAATATCCACTCCACACCTATACTTTCAATTACGTTTAGCATTTTACAAACCTCAATGAGCTCTCCTTTTATTCTTATAAACTCGACAGTATAGGCCTAAACTGCTCAATTTCTCTTCATAAGACAAACACATCAAATATGGAATCAATCTAATGAAGCTCTTCTGAATTGCCTCCAATGGAAATACCTCATTCTGCAGGACACCCAAACTGTACTCCAGTTACAGCCTCACTAACGCCTTGCATAGTTACAGCAACCTTTCTACTCTATCCTTTTACAAATAAACGATGAAGTTATACTTGCATTCCTCATTACTTCAAGTACCCGCAAGCAAGTTTTCTGTGATATGCAAGCAGGCACCCAGATCCCTCTGCGCCTAACCACTTTGAAGTTTCTCTCCATTTAGATAATCATTTGCCTTTTTATTAGGCTGGCCAACTTGAATAACCCCATATTTATCCACTTTAATTTTCATAGCCAAATGTTTGCCCATTCACCCAATCTATACATATAGTTTTAAAATCTCTTGCATCATCATTCCGAAGTAATTTCCCACCAATGTTAGTATCATCTGAAAATCTAGCTATAGTATTTTCTATCCCGTCAACCGAGTAATAATGTCGATCACAAATGGTTGAAGCATGAGAACTGAAATCTATGGCACCCCACAAATTGCATTTTCCAATAGAAATTGACACAGTTTATTCATCTGACTGCATTTTGTTGGTTAACCAATCCTCCATCCAAACCAATAAATTACTCCTAAACTGATGCTGTCTGATCTTACCACTCACTCTTTGGAGAAGGGACGTATCTGAATCCTTCACGAAGACCAAATATATTCCATTTCCAGGATTCCCACTATCCACCTTGTTTGTCACATCTTTAAAAAACTCAAGAAAACACTTCAATCATGATTTATCGTTTGTAGAACCATGTTGACTCCAATGAATTGTGGTTTATGTTTGCAAATGTCGTCAACAATGGATTTGAATAATTTGCCTTAAATTACAATACTTTATTGTTACATTTTACTCCCTAATGTATTCAGTTATTATAAGCTTTTCCCTTTCTAAAAGCTTTACGTTTTCTTTGAATTCCTGTTTGATGGGCAAAAGGGTTTTAAGAAATGTGCTCCAATTGCTGCATAAGCGGTATGTGTGGCTGACTGGACTCAACATCCTGCTGGTGTACAAAATCGATGGGATGAAGTATTTTTGGCGTTCCCAAGTTGTCATCTCCAAGGCCAGAATGACCACCTCCTGTTGATGCGTTAAAGGCGTGGGGGATTATGGAATCTTCCCGTTGGTGTGTAAGATTTTGAGGGGCTTATGGGTCTTCTCATATTCCTCCATAATAGTAGAAGATACTGAACGGTCTCCTCATGTATCCCAGAGATGGAACGAAGGGAGCGATTGGTCTTCTCTTGTTCACGTACAACAGACACGTGTCTGAATTACCTCCTCCTTTCTCATGAAATAAGTCTCAGATTTTTTTTATCCTTATCCAATTCTCTTGCAACAGACTCAGTGGGTCTGAATGGCCTCCTGTTATCCCAGTGTAACAAACCTCCAGTTACTGTGTGACCGCTTTCAGTTCCTATGTTACGGACTTGAGATGGCTGAATGGGCTGATCCTGTTGCTGTGTAATAGGATACTGGTGCTGCATGGCCTACTCTGGGGCCAGTGTTATGGATTCAATGGGCTGATTGGCCTCCTCCTGGAAATATACATTCAGCTCCAGGGGCTGAACAGCCTCGTCCTATTCTGGTGTAACAGGGTCAAAGGCCTGAATATCCTTCTGTTGTTCGTGTGCAACAGGCTGAAGAATGGAATGGATTCCTCCATCATCTGTGTAATGCTCTTCAGTTGATGACTCCTTCCTGTCATCTGTGTTAAAATAAGATCTTCTTTCATTTTTGTAAACTCCAATGGCTATTGGATCAACCTTATCATCCTTTCGATATAAGCTAGCACCTTCATTGCAGGAATCAGGTGAGGGGACCATCTCTGAGCTGCTTCCAATGTAACAATATCCTTTCTTCATTGAAGAGACCAAATCTGTACACACTACTCCAGATGTGAACTCACTAAGATCCTGTACAGCAGCAGCAATGCTTTACCAGCCTGTTGTAAGGTTCCCACCCAGGTTAGAGCAGTCTCAGCACGCTGGGGCAAATAAAGAGCATTGTTGAATGATCATTGTCCTTCTCTACTCCACTAACATAACGGGAAATCTGGAGAAAATGTCACAATGATGCTTAAGAAGATCATAAATGATGTGGTGAGATGATCTCTACCATTATTATCCCCAAAGTCCACTTCGCTCAGATTCTGCAGAATCTTGTAATGTGGAGCGTAAAAACAGCAAGGAGGAGGAAACATTGAAGGGAGTTATATATCAAAGTGAAAGCTTCAATACAAATGTTGGTCATGTTATAAAACAGGAAAATGAGACATACACATTTGTGGGTACTGCAGTAATAATGTACTGTTTACATTATATCTAAACTGTGTTAATCCAACTGAATGCTAATGCTGGGAAAAATGGATTTCATGACCATATGTTAGATAGCTGGCATTAACATTTTGTCGAGCACGGAGCTGGAGATCAGGTTATTTCGAAATTGATGTTGGATGATCAGAAAAGCTGATTGAAAACTTTGCTGTAAAAGACCTTTTGGGAATAGTGACCACGACGCATTGTTTTTCTTTTATACTGTTTGAGTACACGGTAGTTTTTGTTTTATTTGAAGTAACTGTCATAAATCTGAATCATGCAAGCCCTGAAGGTGTGAGGACAAAGTGGGCTCTGCAGATGCTGGAGATCAGTGGCGCTGGAAAAGCACAGTCAGGCAGTGTACTAGGAGCAGGAGCATTGACGTTTCGGGCACAACCCTTTATCAGGAATGAGGCTTCTGGGTCAAGGGAGCTGAGAGATAAATGAGAAGGGGGTGTGGCTGGAGGCAGGTAGCTAGGAATGTGATAAGTAGATGAAGGTGGTGTTGAAAGTGATAGGTGATGAAGGGAGACAGAACGCCTCATTTACTGCATCCTTTAAACTCAGTGTGATCTTCTCTACATTGGCGAGACATACGTGAATCATTTCAGAGAACATCGCTGGAACAGCCACATTGACCAACTCCACCATCTTGTGGCTAAACACTTTAACTCTCCTTTCCACTCTGGCAAGGACATGAGAGTCCTTGGCCTCCTCCATCGCCAAACCCTAACCACGCGAAGCATGGAGAAAGAAAGGTTTCTCTTCTGCCTTGGGACCCTCCAACCACAGGGGATTAATGTAAATTTCACCAGTTTCCCCATTTCCCCTAACTCCACCCTTATCCCAGTCCAATATTCCAACTCAGCACACTCCCCCTTTTGAACGCTCCTATGTGTTCATCTTCCTTCCCATCTATCTGGTCCACCCTCCTCTCTGACCTAACCCTTTCAGCCTCACCTTCAACTACCTATTAGGTCAATGGAAGCAGCTTAGAAAAATGCCAAGTGTTGTAGTAAGCCAGTGGATTCGGAGAAATGTAGGACCCAGCAACGGATGACCAAGAAACTGAGAAGGAAATCAAAAAAAGAAACAGAATGCAAACAAAAGAAAACCATAAAGACTGCTGAAGAAAAACATAAAGACTGCTAAAAAAAACATACATCAGTGCATGAAACAAAAGTAAAAACAAGGTCAAATGTGGAACAGTAGGTGTGCGGACAGGGTAATTTATTGAAGAGAACAGAGAAATCACAGGGGAAAGAAACAGGTTCTTTGTGTCTGTCTTCAAGGCAGAATATCCAGAAATTCTCCCAGAAATGCCAAGTGACCATGGGACTTGTGTCAGTAAAGTCTAAGATCATTCTTATCAGTGTTGAGGTCATCTTTTAAAAGAAAGCTGGATTGAGTATTTATAAATCTGACAGATCAGATGTACTTCATACAAGAATTTTAGAGGAAGCAACAATAGATGTATTGATCGCATCTCAGATTTTCATGTTATTTTCCAATACATTCCGGAAAGATATTTAGCCAATCTGGATAAGGCAAAAGTTATAAATATTATCCAACAGTTTAAGAAAGGATAAAGATGGAGCTTGGTGAATTACAGATCAGTAACTTGTCATCCGCGGTCAGGTGTCTCTTGGGCTGAATTACAAAGAACGTGTTACTGGATATATAGAAGGTAATGGGAAAACTGGGGAGGATGATAATGCATCGATGAAACGAAAACCATAAGTGGCAAACATTTTTTGGAATGGTTTGAAGATGATTCTTGTGGACGTAGGCAACAAGGAGCTAATGGATAACGTATCGTTGGATATTCAGGAGGATCTTTTTTTTTTAAGAACTCTCCCACTATCATCATAAGAAAAGTTAAAGTGAAAGGAATTGGGAAGAACGCATGCAAATGGGAAATGAAAAATTAGGTTTACATTCATGTGTTTGTAATTGCAATATCGAAGATGTTGTGCACCAGCTGCATAGAGTGTTGCTGAGACTAAACTTAGAGTATTATGTACTGCTTGGAGTCCCAATCTAAGATAGAATATTCTGACTACAGAGGAACTGCAAAAGGTATTTTCCAGACTAATCCCTAAAATGGCAAGATTGTCTGATGGGGAAACTCAGCCTGTGAAATCGAGTTTCAAAACATGAGAGGTGATTGTAGTGAAACTTAGAAACTTAGGAACATTGAGGGGACTGAATAACAGAGAGACATGGAGAAGTGCAAGCAGGCGAGATTAGGGAGAATCCCACGATATTCTACATGGTCAAGTCGAACAGATTAATCAGCAAACAGTAAGTGTCCATTAGAAACCAAAGGGGCAATCTGTGTGTCAACCCGGAGAACATTGAAAGGTTGTTTCATGTAAACATCACAGCTGTTTTACTTGGGAGAAGGAGGATGAAGGTACAGAATTCGAGAAGATGGACTGGAAAGCTCTTGAAGAGATTGATGTAAAATACGAGCAGGAGTTTGAGGCTTTGTCTGGTATAAAATTCGACCAATCCGCAGGTCTGGATACTGTTGGAGTCAATGGAGGAAAGACCCTGACTGGAAATTTTAATTAGAATCTGACCATAGGGGAGGTGCCAGAGGACTTGAGAACAGCTAATATGATTCCAAATTCACAGTAAGTGTGGTAGAGATTTTCCAAGGTAACTATAGATGAGCGAGTACTAGATCACTGTTCAGGAAACTACTGGAGAAAATAGAGAAGGAGAAAATTGAACTCTAATCAGAGTCGCAAGGTTTGATCAGGGATAATCATCATGACTTTATCAGAGTGAAGTCACATCTAATGAATTTGATTGAATTAGTTTGAGGAGGTCGCTTATTTAGTTTTGCAGCAAGGCCTTTGACAAAGTTCCAAAGGTGAAACTGAAAAAATAAAGTAAAATCTCAGAGTATCAAGGGCAACTTGAAAAGTTACAACAAAAATTGTCTTAGTGTCAGGAGGCAGAGCCTGGTGGGAGAAGGCTGTTTGTGTGACTGGAGACCAGTGTCCCCTGGTGTACCACAGAGATCAGTGTTGTGTCCCTTATTGTTTGTAGCATTCAAAAATGGTATAGGTGTGGATCTGGAGGGGGCGGGGAGTGGGTGGAGGGGTGGGAGTTGTGATAAGTAAGTTTGTGTTTGACACAAAGATTGGCCGGGTGGTTGGCAGTGAGGAGGAAGTTCTGATTTTACAGGAAAATACAAGTGGAATGATCAGATGAGCAGATCAATGGCAGATGGAATGTGATCCTGATAAATATGAGTTGATGTACTTTGGAAGGAGGAACCAGACATGGGTGTACACAATGATTGGCAGCACACGAGGGAGCTCAGAGGGTGTTTCTCCACACATCCCTGAATGTGACTGTACAGGGTAATGGACTAGTTAAGAATTGAACCTTGGGTGCAGCGTTTATTAATCAGGGAGTAGATTATAAGTGCTATACAGGGCTTGGTTTAGTCCATGATGGAGTACTGTATGTCGTTCTGGGAGCCTCATTACATGAAGGATGTGATTGTACTGGAGGGGGTTGCAGAGGAGATTCACCAGGATGTTCCCTGGGATGGAGCATATCAGCTATGGAGAGAGGCTGGATAAGCTCCGGTTGTTTACTTTGGACAGAGAGGCTGAGGGGGATGTGATTCAGAAGGATAAGTTAACAAGGGGCATGGACAGGGTGGATAGACAGTAGCTGTTCCCTTTAGACAGAGTATCAAGAACAAGGGAGCACACCTTAACGTGAAGGGTTTGACGTTCAGAGTGGATTTAAAGATTACTTTTTTTTCACCCAGAGGATGTTGAGGTCTGGAATGTACTTCCTGAGAAGGGAGTTATCACGGCTAACCTCTCAACCGTTAAGTGTACTTGGACGAGCATTTGGAAGTGTTGGAAAGTGGGACTAATATAGATCGTGGTCTATTTCTGTTGGTACAGAGACTATGCTCCTGTGCGTGTATCATGTGGAGCTGAGCAGCTTAAGACAGGAATTGATAGGTTTCTGAAGATAATGTTCACAAAGTTTATAAGAGTGAACTGTTACAATTTGTCAAATTATGTCAATGTGTGAAGTATGAAAAAACAGTGCAGGTTCCTTCCAGTTTGAAACCAGAGAATGGAGAATGGGAAACAGGGAAATGGCAAAACTATGAATCCACTACTTCAGTTCTGTCTTCACAGAACTTTCTGACAATACCAGGAAAACCCAGTCTGATATGGAAAACGAAATAGGACATGGAACATAGAACATAGTAAATAAATGGTTTGGGAGAAATTATTGGGACTGAAAATAATGGTCATAGACAACACTAACATAGATTTATGAAATGGGAATTATTTTTGAGAAACAGACTGGGAGACAAATGAAAGAGAAGCAATGGATGTAAAAAATGTGGATTTTCAGAAAAACTTTGATAAACCTCCAAGCCCATTTTGCAAAATCAAATCTTAGTGGATTGGGTGAATATATGGCCATGCTTCTAGAGTGGGACAGCTGGCAGGAAACAGTGAATAGAAATAAACAGACTTGTGAAGCAACAGCCTGACATTATATTTAAGGTCAGATTCTGTGAGAATGACTATGTCCCAGACACCCCATCACCTTCCCCGGACATCTCCTGTTTCAACAGCCAGACAGACACAGCAGAAATGGTGACAAAGTGGGATACAGTTAGAAGGGAATTGCTCTTGGAGTCCTCAACAGTGACTCTGTATCCCATGAACTCTCATGGCGTTAGTTTACACATGGGAAAGGAAGCCTCCTGCTGATTACCATGTACCAGCCTCTCCCAACTGATGAGTCACTACTCCTCCAAGCTGACCAACACTTGGAGGAAGCGCTGTGGGTGGCAAAGGCACAAAATGTACTCTGGGTGGGGGATTTCAATGTTCACAAAAAGAGTGGTTCGGCAGCCACATTACTGATTGAGCTGGTTGGGTCCAAAAGGATATAACTTCTTGACTCAGTCTGTGGCAGGTGGTGAAGGAACCCACAAGCGGGAAAAGCCATATTTGATCACAGCCTTCCTAACCTGCCAGCTGCAGAAGTATCGGTCCATGACAGTATCGGTAAGAGTAACCACCGCATAGTTATTGTGGAGACAAAGTCACACCTTCACATTGAGAATAACCTCCACAATTTTGTGTGGTACTATCACCGTGCTAAATAGGACAGACTTCAAACAGATCTGGCAGCTCAAGTCTGGGTTTCCATAAGGTGCTGTGTGTCATCAATAGCAGCAGAATTGTACACCCACACAACCTCATGGCCTGGCATATCCCCCTCCCAACAATTACCATCAAGCCAGAGGATCAACCTTGATTCAATGGAGTGTGCAGGAGGGCAGGTGCAGCACTGGGAATATCTGAAAAGGAGGTGTCTGCCTGATGAAGTCACGAACCATGACTACCTGTGCGCCAAACAGCATAAGCAGTAAGTGATAGACAGAGCTAAGTGATCCCACAAGCAAAGGATCAGATCTCAGCTCTGCATTCCTTCCACTTCTAGTTGAGAATAGTTATGGACAATTAAACAAGTCATCGGAGGAGATTCCACGAGTATCCCCATCCTTAAGGATGGAAGAGCCCAGCACTTCAGTGCAAAAGAGAACTTTCTTGAATTTGCAATAATCTTCAGTCAGAAGTGCTGAGTGGATGATCGATCTCAGCCTCCTCCAGTGGTCCTCAGCAATTCAGTTACCAGTCATCAGCAAATTTGGTTCAGTCCACGCAACACCCAATTCAATTGGAGACACTGAATACTCCAGAGGGTACATACCCTGACAACATTCTGGCAATAGTACTGAAAAGTTGTTCTCAAGACCTTGTCACTGCCCTAGCTAAGCTGTTCCAATACCGTTACAACAATGACATTTCCCCGATTACGTGGGAAATTACCCCAATTATCTCCTGTACATAAAAAGCAGAACAAATCCAATCCAACCAATTACCACCCCATCAGTCTACTCTCGATCATCAGTAAACTGGTGGAATGTCTCAGTGCTTTAAAGCAGCACCTGCTCAGCAATACCCTGGTCAATGACGCCCAGTTTGGGCTCCACCAGGGCCACTCAGCCACTGACCTCATTACCATGGTTCAAACATGGACAAAAGAGCTGAATTCCAGAGGTGGGGTGAGAGCGATAGCCCTTTAAATCAAGGCTGCATTCGACCAAGTGAGGTATCAAGGGGCCTTAGCAACACTGCAATCAATGGGTATCAGGGGCAAACTCCCTGCTGGTTAGAATCATACCTGACACGTAGGAAGATGGTTATGGTTGATAAAGGCCAGTCATCTCAGCTCCAGGACAAGTCTGTAGGGGTCCCTCGGGCAGTGGCCTAGGCCCATACATATTCAGTGCTGCTTCATCAATGGCCTTCCCTCCATTTTAAGGTCAGAAGTGCGGATGTTCGCTATTGATTGTACAATGCTCAGCAATGTTTGTTGCTTCTTAGGTACTGAAGCAGGCGATGTCCAAATGCGACAAGATCTGGACAGTATCCAGGCTGACAAGTGGCAAGTAATATTCACGCCACACAAATGCCACACCGTGACCATCACCACTAAAATACAATCTAACCACTGCTGCTTGGCATTCAATGGTGTTACCATCACTGAATCCACAGTGGACTGCAGCGGTTCAACAAGGCAGCTCACCACCACCTTCTCAAGGGGCAACCAGGGACAGGCAATAAATGCCGGCACAGCCAGTCACACCCAGATTCAGGAAATAAATATTATTTTGAAATAAAATCACAGAGGAATGTTGCTTGGATATCACAGAGATCAGTACTCAGGCCCCAGCTGTTCACAATACCCATTAAACATTTGGTTGCAGGAATCAAATACAATAAATTCCAACCTGCTGACAGAACTAAATGATATTGGATTGTGAGTGGGTGAGGAGGTTCTAAGAAAGCTTCAAGGTGACTAAGACAAGTGGAGTGAATGGGCAAATACATGGCAGATGGAGAGCAAGGAGGGTAGAGGTGGCGTTGTGCTTTGCTGGGAACAATAGACTGGAAGCCTATCGTTTGAAAAGGGATTGTTTGAAACATGCTGATCTACAAAGGGACATATGCTCCTGTTTGTTGTTTCCTTCTGCGCAGCCCTCCGAGGTCCCTGCAGCGCAGTGAGGTCTGAACCTAGAACTCAATACAGGGAATGGCATTAGCACACAGACCAGTGTACATAAACCCACCAAGTGGGGAGCTGTAACATTGCAAAGGATCTGGATCTCCCTGTAGACCAGTCACTGAAAGCAATGTTGCAGGAGCAAGAACCAGATAGGAAGATCAATGATGTGCTGACCTTCCTTTCAGGGGGATTTGAGTCCAGGAGTAAGCGTGTCTTACTGCAGCTGTACAGGGCCTGAGTGAGACCCTATCTCAAACACTGTGCAGTATTGTGTGCAGGTTTGGTCTCAGTACCTAATAAAGGACAAACCTGACATTGAGGGAGAGCAGTGAAGGATGACCAGACCGATGTTTGTGATGACAGGTTTGTTGTGGGAGCAGAGTTTGGGGCGACTGGGCCTGTATTCCATGGGGTTAAGGAAAATGGGTGGAGATCTCAGTGAGATCCATAAAACTCTGACAGGGTGAGACGGATTGGAAGCAGGGATGATAATTCCCCAGACTCTGGTGTCTAAAACAAGGGTCCACAGTATTAGGTACAGACAGATCATTCTGCAATGAGATGACAATAAATGTCTGCACTCAGTGACTGGTGAACCTGGGGAATGCGCTCGAACCTGGAAGCCAAGACACTGAATATAAATAAGGATTTAGAGACAGTAAAGGAATGGTGGGAGAGGAGGAGAACGATGTGGAAATAAAGGGCAAGCCACCATTAAATTGAATTGGGTAGCAAACTCGATGGACCAAAGGGACGACTGCACTTCCTATTTTATAGCTTCCCAAGGTTAATCACATTAATGGATATATTCATTGTGTGGGATAAGTGCATTAAGGAGATGTTTGAACATGAACAACAATGAGGAAGGCTCAATGTGATGTATGGCATCCTCCATTCCTGATGTTTCTGTGCAGTCTGTGGGAAAGCTCTGTAAATGTTTGAGAGGGAGAGGGTACAGTCGGAAGTGACAGTATTTCTGTTGAATAAAGGTAACTATGGAGCTATGAGGGAGGAGCTGGCCAAAGTTCAATGGTGCAATACTTTAGCAGGGATCACCGTGGAGGAACAATGGCGGATATTTCTGTGGAGAATGCAGAAGTTGCAGGATTCGTTCATTCCAAGAAGGAAGAAAAATCCCAGGAGGAGGCATGGGTGGCCATGGCTGACGAGGGATGTTAAGAAACATATAAAGTTAAAAGAGAAAAAGTATAACATAGCAAATATAAGTGGGAAAACTGAGGACTGGAAAGCTTTTAAAGAGCAACAGAAGATTACTAAGAAGGAAATACGCAGAGGAAAAATGAGGTACGAAGATAAACTGGCCAATAATATAAAGGAGGATTGTAAATGGTTTTTTAGGTATGTGCAATGCAAAAAAATGGTTAGGAGTAAAATTGGGCCCTTGAAGACAGAAACAGGGGAGTATATTGCGGGGAACAAAGAAATGGCAGAAGAATTAAATTGGTACTTCAGATCTGTGTTCACTGGGGAAGACACAAGCAATCTCCCTGAGGTAACAGTGGCTGAAGGACCTGAACTTAAGGGAATTTATATTTGCCAGGAATTAGTGTTGAAGAGACTGTTAGATCTGAAGGTTGATTTTCTCTGGGGCCTGATGGTCTACATCCCAGGCTACTGAAGGAGGTGGCTCGAGAAATCGTGGATGCGTTGGTGATTATTTTACAGAGTTCGATAAATTCGGGGTCAGTTCCTGCAGATTGGAGGGTGTCTAATGTTATATCACTTTTTAAGAAAGGTGGGAGAGAGAAAGCAGGAAATTATAGACCAGTTAGTCTGACCTCAGTGGTGGGAAAGATGCTGGAGTCGATTATAAAGGATGAAATTACGACACATCTGGATAGTAGTAACAGGATAGGTCAGAGTCAGCATGGATTTATGAAGGGGACATCATGCTTGACTAATCTTCTTGAATTTTTTGAGGATGTAACTCTGAAGATGGATGAGGGAGATCCAGTAGATGTAGTGTACCTGGACGTTCAGAAAGCTTTTGATATATTCCCACATAGGAGGTTAGTGAGCAAAATTAGGGCGCATGGTATTGGGGGCAAAGTACTAGCTTGGATTGAAAATTGGTTGGCTGAGAGGAAACACAGGGTAGTGATGAATGGCTCCATTTCGGAATGGCAGGCAGTGACCAGTGGGGTACCGCAGGGATCCGTGCTGGGACTGCAGCTTTTTACAATATATGTTAATGATATAGAAGATGGTATCAGCAATAACATTCGCAAATTTGCTGATGATACAAAGCTGGGTGGCAGGGTGAAATGTGATGAGGATGTTAGGAGATTACAGGGTGACCTGGACAAGTTAGGTGAGTGGGCAGATGCATGGCAGATGCAGTTTAATGTGGATAAGTGTATGGTTATCCACTTTGGCTGCAAGAACAGGAAGCAGATTACAACCTCAATGGGATCAATTTAGGTAAAGGGGCAGTACAGAGAGATCTGGGTGTTCTTGTACACCAGTCAATGAAGTTAAGCATTTAGGTACAGCAGGTAGTGAAGACGGCTAATAGCATGCTGGCCTTCATAACAAGAGAAATTGAGTATAGAAGCAAAGAGGTTCTTCTGCAGCTGGACAGGGCCCTGGTGAGACCACACCTGGAGTACTGTGTGCAGCTCTGGTCTCTAAATTTGAGGAAAGACATTCTAGCTATTGAGGGAGTGCAGCGTAGATTCACGAGGTCAATTCCTGGAATGGTGGGATTACCTTACACTGAAAGACTGGAGCGACTGGACTTGCACACCCTTGAGTTTAGAAGACTGAGAGGGGATCTGATTGAGACATATAATATTATGAATGGATTGGACACTCTGGCAGCAGGAAACATGTTTCCGCTGATGGGTGAGTGCCGAATCAGAGGACACAGCTTAAAAATACGGGGTAGACCATTTAGGACAGAAATGAGGAGAACCTTTTTCACCTAGAGAGTGATGGCTGTGTGGAATGCTCTGTCCCAGAGGGCAGTGGAGGCCCAGTCTCTGGATTCATTTAAGAAAGAGTTGGATAGAGCTCTCAAAGATAGTGGAATCAAGGGTTATGGAGATAAGGCAGGAAGAGGATAATGATTCGGAATGATTAGCCATGATCATATTGAATGGTGGTGCAGGCTCGAAGGGCAGAAAGGCCTACTCCTGCAACTATTGTCCATTGTCTAATGTCTATTGTTGTCACAAGCTCTCAGATGTTAGGAAGGAGGTCTCTGCAGGGTCAACAGGACTGTGTTCCCCGTTCCTTTTTTCCGATACTGAGGCTGGGGCCGGGTGATCTGTCCAGGTTTATCCTTTAAGACCTCAGAGCAGTTTGATACAATAGAGTGTCTTGCTTGGCTGATTCAGAGTTTATTGAAAAGTTTTATCCCATATCTATGTGTCTGCAGTCACAGATAATCATAGATAACAAACAGCAATGGACCCAGCCTCGAGTCTGACAAGCATCCTTCCACTAAACCCTCTGCTTCCTCCCAACAACCCAACTGTGTATCTAATTGGCCAGTTCCCCCACCATTCCACGCCATGTAACCTTCCTGAGCAGCCTACCATATGGAACCTTATCAAAGGCCTTACTGAAATTCATAGACACTACGTCTATCGCTCTGTCCTCGTCAACCTTCCTGATCACTTCATCAAAGAACTCTAACAAATTTGGGAAGCATGATCTCCCACTCACAAGTCTATGCTGACTGCTCCGAATCAAACCCTGTGTACATAATGGGTGCAGTCAATGGTATGCTGTCCTTCATTGTAAGACGATTCGAGTACATAAGTAAAGCCATCTTCCTGCTGTTGTAGAGCCTTGCTGAGAGAGCATTAGGGGCACTCTCTATAGATTTGATCTCCTTTGTAATGAATGATCTCTTTAACCACAGACACGGGTGATGGTAACATGAGGATAGAGTAAAGAAGCTGAGTGTTTAATCTGTAGAGCTGTGAGAGACGAGGAAATGGTGACGCTGAAACACGAGGAGTGGCAGCGATCACTTATTTCCAAAACAGACATTGACAGGGAGAGAAATTCCATACTTTACCCAGGATTGCTTGGTTTGATTTATTGTCACGTGTACCTCAGTACAGGGAAGCACTTGGTTTATGAGCAGTGGAGGCAGGTCATAGTAAGCATGACCAGACAGATCATAGGGTGGAAATAGACTTGGACAGTGTAAGGCATACAGGTTACACTGAACAGGACATGCACTAGACAAGGTCAACATGAACAAGATCAGCATTATTTGAACTTAGAGAGTCCATTCATCAGTCTATCGTGACTTTCCTAATAGTTTATATGCCTTTACTAACTCTCCCCATGTTATTGTGCAGTCGGCGAGTAACCCGTACTGAATGTGAGGTTGCTCACAATCCCCAACAGCAGCCACAATACCTTCCATCTGAAAGAGGTAGCCATTCACACCAGCTTCCGCCCTACATAGAGAACGCCAGGCTGTCTTTTCGGCTATGGAAGGTGCCTTCTTGAGACTTCACACAAGACATATGGCTTCCCTGCGCACCACTAGAAAACCAGGCTAAAGTCCCACGTGTGTATCATAAGCAACGGAGCCAAGAGGAACAACGTGGAGCAGGCTGTCTGTGCAGCTTCTGCTCCACTTGTTCATCATGTTCGAGCATCAATCTGGAGACACTTAAGACTGCCGATGCTGGAGATCAGAGTAGAGCGTCGATTGCTGGAAAAGCACAGCAGGTCAGGCAGCATCCGAGAAGCAGGAGAATAGACGTTTCGAGAATAAGACATTCATCAGGAATCAGCATCAATTATCTCATTCTGCCCCTGTGTAAGTGCATCGAGGTGTGGCTTCTTCCTCGTCCAACTGGACAGGGCTAAGGGCCTGACTGGGTTACCCCTGGTTCCTGTTTGATAGCTCGATGTACTGACAAGTGTGATGATGCTGTAGCTTTACGAGGCTATTTTGGCCTGGTTTCTTTTAAGAGAGTGATTGAACGATCGTTACCAAGCTGGCTAGTTAAGACTCTTGAGTAAACAGCGAGGGAGGCCTTTGGTTAATTTTAATGCAGCCTGAATGGGTGCGGCCAGCTTTCGCAGATTAGGATCTCTGGGTTTTGGTTTCTCAGTAACATCAGAAACTATTGGGGTCTCCACAGAGTTGGAAGCCGATAGGGTTAGGGTTAGGGTTAGGGTTAGGGTTCATGTCACATTGCATCTGGAACAGACATTTTACATTCCCTTTAAAATAAGAAAACATTAGAGTCTACGCTATTGCCTTCAAATATTTTCGAGGGGCTCTGGTGGTCCATCACACTAGACTCCCTCTCTTCCTGAGTAATAGGCCGGAGGCACTGAATGGGCTGTCCCTGTTCTACTCCAATAATATCAATGGGCTGAATGGCTTCCTCACTTTCCTGTGAAACCAGCGTGAGGTGCTGAATGAACTCTTGTTTTACTGTGACAATGTGCAGTGTCAGGCAGTGTTGTTACATGAATGTTACCGACACTTTAACAGCACAAGCCTGAGTGGTGTCTGGGTCTTGCTGCACATGGATACAGACCAGTTCAGGAGCTGAGGGGGGCAAAATGTTCTGAACATTGTGGAATCTTCAGTGACCATCCCCACTTCTGATCTTATGGTGGGGAGGATGAGGGTGGGGAGACATTGATGAAGCAGCTGAAGATGTTTGTGAAGGGGAAGCTACCCAGAGGATCTCCCACAGAGGTGACCCAGGACTGAGATGATGAAAATCTTCCTTTGTGCCATGTTTGACTCCAAACACTGGACAGTTTACTCTGATTCCCAGTAAGTTCACTTTTGTTAAGCTCCTTGATGTCAACAGAAGTCAACCACAGCCTTGATATTGGGGCTGGTCATTTTTACCTGAACTCTTGTGTCAACCTCTTTTTTTCATATCAATAAACCATGATATAGGAGCAGCAAGTGTTTTCTTCAAACAAGTGGTATTGAATGTCAGGATTTCTCTTCTCAAAAGTGTTGGGGAGTGACATGACTGAAAGTATTTGAAGAGGATATTGACCTGTCAGAGAGGTGAGGGCTATGAGGAATTGGGTATGAAAGAGTTTTTCAGACCAAGAGCAGATCAGTCATGATCTTAGTGAAGGACAAGGCAGGTTTGGGGAGTGAACGACTTGCCCCTGTTTCTGATGTTCTCCCATTCTGTTATTGGAGTGTTAGTGGGTGTTATTTTCATGAATGCTCTGTTGTTGCATATTGCAGTCAGGGAGACCAGAGAATTCTGTGAGCCATCTCTGGGTGAGGTATGGGGGTTGTATTCTCAGTGAACTTGGGTCTAAACATGGCCAACAAATGGAGCACAAGTTGCAGAGAGGGGAAGCTCTGTAAAGAGAGATGAGGGGCCTCTTTCATACCCGTGTCTGGGTTTCCAATTACATTTCCCAAATCACGTCAAAGCGTGTGGGACAGTTTTGAAGGGCTGAATTGTCTGTGCTTCTGTGCACCAGTTTATAGCAGTAAGTAGCATCTAAGTGCTCCTGTCTAGCAGGTTTGATGGGCTGAATGGAACACAGAAACATGGGACTGAGGAGCAGGAGTGGGTCATTAGATACTTTGAGCCTTCTCCACCTGTCAGTAAGATTGTGGCTGATCAGGTTGTGGTCTCAGCCCCACTTTCCTGTCTGTATCCCATTATCATTGACTCACTTCTCTGTCAAATATTTAACTAATGCAGCTTTCAATCAATGTGAACATAGAGGCACGATAAACTTCCACTGAAGAGAATTCCCACTTTAAAGGGCCTTTCAGAATTATTCAACATCCTTCTTATAGAACCAGACAGTCATGCAGAACGGAAACAGACCCATTAGTCCGATCTTTTCACTCCGATCAGACATCAAATCTGATCTCGTCCCATTTGCCAGCATTTGACCAATATCCCTCTTCTTTCAGATACTTTTTAAATGTGTGATTGTAACCGCCTTTACCACTTCCTCTGACAGCACTTTCTGTACACACACCACTCTCTGTGTGAAACATATATCTTCAAGTCCATTCTAAATGAATCCCCCTCGCCTTCAAACTATGCTCTCTTGTTCTGGACTCCCCAATCCTGGAGAGCAGAACATGGCTGTTCAGAATATCCATGCCCCTGATGGTTTTATAAACCTCTATAATGTCACCCTTCAGCCTCTGACACTCCTGTGGGAAACACCTCAACCTAACCAGCCTATCCGTAAAGCTCAAACCTCCAGTCCTGGAACATCCGTGTAAGTCATTTCTGCAGAAAACCGAATTGTACGCAGTATTCTTAAAGTGGCCTCAGCAACATCCTGTACAGATGCAACATCCCACCACAACTCCTATACTCAATGCTCTGACTGATTAAGGCAAATGTGCCAAATGTGTTCTGCACCACTCTGTCGATCTGCGACTCCACTTTCAAGGAACAATGCACCTGCAGCCCTATGCCCCGTTGTTTCACAACGCGCCCCAGGACCTGACCATGAAGTATATAATGTCTGCCCTGATTTGCCTTCCCAAAATGCAAAGCTTCATATTTATCTAAATTAAACTTCATCTGTTACTCATTGCCTCTTTGTCTCATTTAATTGCAGTCTTGTTGTACTCTGAGATAATCTACTAGATCACCATTCTGATGTCATCTGTATACTTACTAACTATTGCAGCTATATTCACATCTAAATCCTTTACATAAATGATAAAATACAGTGAACTCAGTCCTGATTCTTACAGCACACTGCTGCTCACAAGCCGCCAGTCTGAAAAATTTCCCTCTTCCTTCAAGCCATTTGTGACTCGCTCCTTCCGTATCTTATGTCACTGAAATTTACTAATCTGTCTACCAATCAGAATGAAATACTAGCTATGAAGACAGGCTGAGTAGGTTAGGTTTATTTTCACTAGATAAAAGGAGATTGAGGGGGACCTGATTAAGATTTGCAAAATCATGAAGGGTATAGCCAGGGTGAATAGAGACAAGCTTTTTCCCAGGGTGAAGGATTCAATAACGAGAGGTCGTGCTTTCAAAGTGAGAGGAGGAAAGTTTAAGGGGGATACACGCGGTAAGTACTTCACACAGAGGGTGGTGGGCATTTGGAATGCGTTGCCAGCAGAGGTGGTAGAGGCAGGCACGGTCGATTCATTTAAGATACGTCTGGACAGATGCATGAGTAGGTGGGGAGCAGAGGGATACAGATGCTTAGGAATGGAACGACTGATTTAGACAGTACATTTGGATCGGCTCAGGCTTGGAGGGTGAAGGGCCTGTTCCTGGGCTGTCAATTTTCTTTGGTCTTTGTTCTTTAAATGAACACCTTGCTGAAGTCCATATCGACAATGTCTACCAAACTGCCTTCATCAATCTTCTTTGTCATCTCTTCAAAATCTCAACCAAATTAATGAGACATGATTTCCCATGCAGAAAGCTACGTTGTCTACCCCGGTTCGCCCTTGCCTTCCCAAATGTATGTAAATGTTATCCCTCAGAATCCCCTCCATCAACTTACCCACCACTAACATCAGGCTCACCGGTCTATAGTCCCCGGCTTTTTGGGTCACTGTTTCCTTTTCTAGTCCCACTCCTCCACTGCTCCCAACAAATGTTAAATGTAACAAGGTCGGTGATATGGCCGATGATATCGGTCTCAGACTGGGTCAGGGTCAGTTTTAGGAACAAGTCAGGCTAGTTTTTTTAATCTGCTAAAACAACACGTTTATGATCCAGAGCAATGTTACTCAAACTATGATGGAAAGATGAATAGCAACCTGTTTGGATATTGCAAATATATAATCAATACTTCCCTTTCTAAAAACACACACACATACACACACACACACACAGACACACACACACACTGACACACACACACTGACACACACACACATATACACACACACACAGATACACACAGACACACACACACAGACACACACACAGACACACACACATACACACACACATACACACACACAGACACACACACACAGACACACACACACAGACACACACACACACTGACACACACACACAGACACACACACACAGACACACACACACACTGACACACACACACACATATACACACACAGACACACACACACAGACACACACGGACACACACACACTGACACACACACACAGACACACACACACTGACACACACACACACACTCACACAATCTCAGCAATTTTAACTTGAATGAACTTTGTCCAAATATTATTGGAACTCATGACAAAGGAAAAATTGTGAGATTGTCCAAAACATTATTCTGCTTCTGAAGATATTGTACTCACTCAAGCTGCTAGCAATGGGATTTCATCCTGGGAGAGTTTGGATTTGGCTGAACTCCCTTTGCTTTAGGCAGTGAGGAGATTCCAGTGAATTCTGGTTTGGGATCATCCAAAGGGTAGCACGGTGGTTAGCACTGCTGCCTCACAGCACCAGGGACGTGGGGTCGATTCCAGCCTTGGGTGACTGTCTGTGTGGAGTTTGCACATTCTCCCCTCGTCTGTATGAGCTCCTAATGGGTGATCCAGTTTCTCAACCACAAACTGTGTA
This sequence comes from Chiloscyllium punctatum, assembly GCF_047496795.1. Taxonomy (NCBI): domain Eukaryota; kingdom Metazoa; phylum Chordata; class Chondrichthyes; order Orectolobiformes; family Hemiscylliidae; genus Chiloscyllium; species Chiloscyllium punctatum. The sequence continues at coordinate 109,310 of NW_027310108.1, read as the reverse complement.
GGTTCGGTGGATTGGTCATGCTAAATTGCCCGTAGTGTTCAGAGATTTCTAGTTTATGTGCGATAGTCAGTGGTAAATATAGGGAAATGGGTTGGGAAGGTTGGTATGGACTTGTTGGGTCGAAGGGCCTATTTCAACACTGCAGGGATTCCATAAAAATAAGAAAGGTAACGATGACTGTAGAGGCTTTTTTTAGCTCACACACATTGCTATGATGAGGAACAATGAAGGAGAGAGAGTGCAATAGGCCATTCCTACTCAGGCAGATTACATTTTCTCCCTCTCTGAGCTGAATCACACAGTAATGTCATCCTCTCCCAAACTGGACCATGTGAGGTCTCCTTGTACATTGTCCAAACTATGTCTCCATCACATTCCCTCTTCCATGTAGGTGCATCTTTGCTGCTGTCATACACAGAGCCATAGTCTTAGCAGAAAATGGTCTCGGTCAATTTGAAATATGCTTACATGTCCCTGCATCATGAAAAAAATCAAATGTTTAATTTATTCAGTATACCTGCGTTAAACTGAATGCATTTTTTAAAGAAATACAGAAATTGCTGGAAAAGCTCGCCAGGTCTCTCAGTACCCAGATACTGTAGTTGTACCAGCCTCCACCACTTCCTCTGGCAGCTCATTCCATATGCACACCACCCTCTGTGTGAAATGGTGCCCTTTAGGCCTCCTCAAAACCTTTCCCCTCTAACTTTCCACCAAAGCCCTCTAGTTTTGGATGTCCCTAACCTGGGGGAAAACCCCTGACTACTCACCCTATCCATGGCCATTTTGATTTTATAAACCTTTGCTGCAAAATGTGACCCCAATCAACACGAATGGCTGTACTTTCAGTCATCCTGGGCCTAAATTCTGAAATGCAATATTGATACCTCTTTCTTCTCCATCAGGTCACAATTCTAAATCCATTTTAATCAGTTTGTTCAGATGTATCCTGAGACACTTCTGTGAGCTTTACACCTAGACCTTTATTCCCGCAGGCAGGGACACTACCATCACTCAGCAATACCCATAAAGCTGTAACAGTATTCTCCTGTGTGTTTGTTCATCAGACTGTCCTGACATGCTGGGACATACCTCTGCAACAGGCAGGACTTGAGTCCAGGCCTTCTAGCCCAGAGCTAGGATCACTACCACACAAGTTCAGGAATTAGAATCAAATCCAGAGTTCTGGCTCAGAGGCAGGGACACTACCCACCACACTACTATACCGAGATTTTGGGTCATATTTTAGTGCCCACTTTCAGCTCAGTGTGGATTTATTATAATCAGGTTGCCATTACTGAATTACAAACAACACTTTGTATTGTTAAACAAATGCAAGATATTTGTCTCAACTGTAGGATATTGAGTGTGCATGCTATACCATCGAAATTAACTATAAACATCTTTAACTGCTATTATCTGTAGTCTGCAATATTAAGGAAAGAAATCCTGCAGACACACTCTGCCCAATGAAGGGTCTCAAATGGATATTTATTACTGATCACCAGAGACGAAGGAAGAGCTTAATTTCTGGTCCCAAAATACCGATCACTCTTACCCAACTCTCACGTGTGACTCCCCTTTTCCTAAAACCATGAAGTGACACCAGGCCGCAGATTACTGTCCAGCCTCTCCTCCCCACTGACTGTGTCTACAATCTGTCCCTCCTCCCCTTAACCACACAAGGCAACCCAAGCTCAGGTTCTTTGTGAAAATCAAGGCCGGAGTGTGCAGGCCTCCTGGAGAGGGATGGGCATTTTAAAATTGAAGGGTGAGGGTGAGGTGACAGTAATATCACTCACTGGGCTGAGGGGTGGCAGATGGAGTTTAGTTTGGATTAGTGCGAGGTATTGGATTTGGTAAATCAAACAAGAGCAGGACCTATACAATTAAAAGTAGGGTCTTTGGCTGTGCTGTAGTACAGAAACCTAGGCCGTCATGTTTAATTCTTTAACATTTGCATCTCATACAGATAGTGTGGTTAAGAAGGTGTTTAACACACATGTCTTCATAGGACAGACCTTTGAGTATCGGAATTGGGATGTCATGTTGTGATTGTACAGGACATTGGTGAGACCCCTTCTGGAATATAGTGTCCAGTCTGGTCACCCTGCCCGCTCATTCCATAGGCACACCACCCTCTGGGTGAAACAGCTGCCCCTTATGTCACTAATAAATGTTTCCCGTCTCACCTTTAGCCTATGTTCTCTAGTTTTGGACTCCCCGTACCCTTAGAAAATACCTTGACTATTCACTTTGATATTATTGACCTTGATATTATTAAGCAGGAGAGGATTGAGAAGAGATTAACCTGGATGTTGCTGGGAAAAGAGGGAGTGAGCTATAAGGAGAGGCTGGATCGGCTGGGACTTTTTTCACTGAAGAATATGAGATTAAGCAGTAACTTTACAGAGGTTTATAAAATATTGAGGGTTACAGAGAAGCTGAAGGACTGATGTCTTTTCTCTAGAGTTGGGGATTCAAAACTGAGGGATTTTTAAGGTACGAGGAAAATAGATTTACAAAAGTCATGAGAGGTAATTATGTTGGACAGAATCTGGCTTGTGTGTGGAATGAACTTCCAGAGGAAGTGGTGAAAGCAGGGACAGTTACAACGTTTAAAGGACATTTAGATCAGTCCATGGATAAGACATCAGTTTGCCTGGTGCTGTGAGCAGCTGCCCTCTCCCTCCCCATCTCTGAATGAATCCCTGTTGGTTTTCACCCTCTGCAAATGCCTGTGCAGTGGCGTGTGGAGGCCAGCAGAGGTTGGCATTGCATCACTTTAAGCACCACAGAGACTGCCAGACCTGCCCCACACAGAGACACACAGATACACACACGGGGATAGTTCGGACACGGCGTGAAGCTCATCTGGTAGTTTAAATGAAACATAAAGAAATGCTCAATTTGCCTCTTAAAATGTTAAAATATGAGGGACAGAGAACTCCCAAATTCCACTGTTTGAATAAAAACATCAATTTATTTTTTCACTCTGAAAGTGAACACTTTACATCAAAAATTCACAACTCTGGGACCCTCTTTCACTTAACTGCTTATTACCCGAGGAGAACGTGAGGACTGCAGATGCAGAGGATCAGTGCAGAGCAGTGTGAGGTGATGGACTGTGGTAGGAAAGACATTGAAAGGCAGTTTAATACAGGTCATACTGTTATAAAGGGAGTGCATGAGCAGAGAGCCCTGCCTGTATATGATCATAGATTGTTGAAGATGTCAGGACAAGTGAGTAGAGCAGTAACTATCACAGATTAGTTTCAGTATCTGAGCTGTTTACAGGAGGAGGTGTAGGAGGGAGTCTCCGTGCTCCCTTCCTGGGAGGTGGTGGTGACGATGTGTTGTGAGCCCACCCTCCTGCCCACCGAGACCGTGGGGATTCCATTTGGACCACCTCGACACAAAAGGGAGATGGCATCAGGGCCACGGCTTCTAAGTTGTGCCGGAGCTGCCAGTGGGTTTAAAGTGAGAATTTCCCTTCACTGAACATTGCTCCTTACTCGGTCAGTGGGACGTGGATGTTTCAGAATCTCCACACGAGGCGTCCCAGTCCCCTCCAGCTCGTACCAGGATCCTCCCCATATGGCGGGGGGAAGGGGGTGAGGGAACGGATATCGGGCACTCCACCACCCGGCTTGGCCCTTTCTGTCCTATTACAAGCTGTTTCTCTTGGAATGGGAGAAAGGGAGGGAGAGAGTGAGGGTGGGAGTGGGTGGTCCTCCTGTTAGTGTGAGTATAGGTGTGGAGGGGGTCATGGTGAGGTGTCCGGAGGGAGTCAGTCCACAGTGTTGTATCCATGCAGTTTTATTAGTGTGGGGGTGAAGTGGAGGGAGGGGGAGAGAGGGGGGGAGAGAGAGAGAGACAGAGAGACAGAGACAGAGAGACAGAGACAGAGAGAGAGAGAGAAGGTGCAGCATGAGGCTATGAGAGTGGTGGACCATGAGCCTTGTTCGGGGGTCGGTGCTATAACAGATATACAGCGAGTGTGAGGGAGCAGAGAGAACACGGTGACCCTTATCCTGACAGAGTGGAGGAGGTTATTGGTGCTTGTCCTGTATTGATGGACATTTCTTCAGGCCGCAGATACTGCACGAGCTGGGTGGGGAGCTCAGACCATGCTCGGTGGGTCTGGTGGTGTCGCCCCCTCTGGGAAGTGAATGGTCCCCTCTGTACTAGCCCATCCACCAGGACCTCTGTTCCCCTGTCGACAAACCGTGGTGTAATTGCCCCTTATCTGCCATGCTCGGGGTAAACTGTGCAGAGCAGCTCCAAACTGAGAAAGCTCAACTGTGTGCCCCTTGACCTTTTAAAGATGGCACCAGTATCAGGGATCAGATTAATTCACAGTGATTAGTGCACACGTTGCTGTGCTCGTCAGACTATCTGGTTGAGGTTTATAGATACTGCAATGATGTGATCTGTGCAGCTCCCCATGCTGGATGGATATTTGTTTCAGGTTTACACATTTGTGCCCAGTTGTGTTCTGCACAGCTCCCCGTGCTCGACAGATATCTAGTCTGGGCTTATAGATCAATGCACTGCTGTGGTCTGCGTTGCTTCCCATGCTGAATACTTGCTGGAGGAACACAGCAATCCAGGCAGCATCAGGAGGTGTAGAATTTGATGTTTCAGGTGTAGCCCTCCTTCAGGATCCTTACAGAATGGTTCCACCTCCTGATGCTCTCAGGATTGCTGTGTTCTCCCACCTTCCTGCCTGTCTACTTGGGACTCCAGCGTCTGCAGCTTTTCTGTCTCTATCCCATCTTCCCAAACTTGACAGATGTCTCGTCTGCGTTTGAAGATAAGTGCTCTGACATGATCTGTGCAGTATTCCACTCTGGACATATTGCTGGATTGTATTGACCAGTGCAATATATGAATTTCGATAGATTGCTGAGTTGTACTGAGCAGGACACTGGCCTGGTCTACACAGTGTTCACCGGTGAACAGATATCTCCTCTGGGTGTATGGTGTCTGGGCTGGTTCTGGGAGGTGGATTGAGAATGTGGTATAACTAACCATTTCAGCTGCTCGGGCAATGCCTTTAGTTCCCATTCCTGTGATTGGAGCCTCCCTCTCTCACCCCATTAATGTTACAGTGTGTCCAGGCACAGGACATCATGTTGGTGCATAAGGGGGAAAGGTCATGGACAGGTCAAGGGGTTCCCCGGAACGTTCTGTCCCCAACATTCTATAACTGACATTCCCCGGAACGTTCTGTCCCTGACATTCTATAACTGACATTCCCCGGAACGTTCTGTCCCTGACATTCTATAACTGTCATTCCCCGGAACGTTCTGTCCCTGACAAACCGTGGTGTCATTGTCCCTTATCTGCCATGCTCAGGTAAACTGTGCAGGGCAGCTCCAACCTGAGAAAGATTAATCATGTGCCCATTGGCCTTTTAAAGATGGCCCCAGTGTCAGGGATGACGGAATATCCAGGGGCATCTGGGTGAAGGTGTGTACCTCCAGCCATGAAGGACTCCATTTACAAAGCTGTAGAACAAATGCTCATCCAAAACTCTCCATCATCTGACCTCACACCAATATCCCTTTTTCCCATCTTTCCTGGGAAGACTGGTTCATGTTACAGGATGTTATTGAAGTGTCTAGCTCTCTGGGAACCTGGGAACACATCCTTCCATGACACTGTCTCTCAGTCTCCCCCTCTCTGTCTATACCCCAAACCCCTCCCATGTGGTGATATTTAAACTGATTCCCCCAACATCTCTCTCTGGCAGTGATGTTCATACCCACAGCACCTCCTTGTCAGGGCAACAATGGAGATATGGAGCTGTAAATGGGTGGGAGCTGTACATCCTGTTACTTACAGAACGGGCTGCAAGTTTCCCCGCGCTGGGCAGGGATCGAACACAGTGTTACTGAGCAATGCACTGGGGTGGTGTACACAGTGCTACATGGTGGGAGGGTAACTGCTCCTGGGTTACAGATCAATGCACTGGGGTGGTGTACACAGTCCTACATGCTGGGAGGGTAACTGCTCCTGGTTTACAGATTAATTCCCGTGCGATCACTGCACATGCTGCTGTGCTGGTCAGACTATCTGCGGTTTATAGAGAATGCAATGATGTGGTCAGTGCAGCTCCCCACGCTGGATGGATATGTGGCTTTTGCACAGTACATCATGTTGGTGGGGTGGATAGGGGGAAAGGTCATGGACAGGTCAAGGAATTCCTCGGAACGTTCTGTCCCCAACTTTCTATAACTGACATTTCCCGGAACATTCTGTCCCTGACATTGTTTGTGAACGGCCGGACGTCAGTGAATTGAACAAACGATAAGATCCCGAGGGAAGAGATCCCGTTCCAGGGAGAAGGAGACACTGTACCAAAGGCCCCTCAGGCAGTTAAAGGGTGAATACGTTTTCCCTGCGTTTACATTTCTCCACGACACAGGATCGACCACAATTTAGACCAAAATGCAGGAATTCCCAAACTCCAGTTGTCTTCAGGAAACTGGGAGAGAATCCTTCAGGTCAGCAACGTTTCCACCCTCTGTGTTAGGAACTGGGAAGGAGTGACCTGTGTCTGCTCTCGAGTGATCGAGTGTGTGCGATTGTTCTGGAAACCATCTGTCCTTATGGATGCGTCTCTGTGTGTTTGGGGAGGGAGGGTGTCTTGTGGTTTATGTCACATTTTTGTCAGTAATTCCGACCTTCCCATGTGTTATTCCAGCTCCAATTATTTTAATAAATCCCTGAATACAGGGACGCATTTGAAAATCTCACTATGTCCATGATCAAACGGGTCCCTTTGTTTCCAGGCTGATGGATAATGGGTTTGTTTTCCTTCCTCACAGTTAACGGAGTGACCATCTACGTCCTGCTTTATAAAGATTGTGGATTGTCTCCATGTGTCAGACGTTACCTGGGGGCCATGGCAGCGGCGGATCTCCTGGTCATTATCCTCGACCTGATCCTGAGACACATTCCCATTGTTTATTGGGAACTGTTTTATTTCCTGAGGGTCTCCGTCCCCGTGTGTAATATCCACGCCGTCCTGCTTTATGCCGCCACTGACTGCTCTGTCTGGTTCACCGTCACTTTCACCTTTGATCGGTTTGTGGCCATTTGTTGCCAGAAGCTGAAAAGTAAAATATTGCAGTGAGAAAACGGCGACTGTGGTTCTGGGAGCAGTGACTTTGCTGAGCTGTTTAAAGAACATTTTCTGGTATTTCATTCTCACGACTCGGTATTCGCTGGTGAACAACCCCTGGTTTTGTGAGATAACAGACGCTGCTCGTTACTCCAGTGTCTGGGTCACAATCGAGTTCCTCCACCACATTCTAACCCCGGGTGTCCCATTTCTCCTGATTCTGAAGCTCAATGTTCTCACCATCAGACACATTTTAGAGACCAGCAGAGCCAGCAGGAGACTCCGCGCTCACACCAATGGGGACGCTCAGTCTGACACTGAAATGAGAAACCGAAAAAAATCCATCATTTTACTGTTTGTGATCTCGGCCAATTTCATCCTGTTATGGTCAACGTTAATGCTGTTTTCTATTTGGGTACGGATGTATAATCTTGGGTATCGGTCTGTGTATCTCCATTTCTTTGTGCAGGAATTGGGCTTCATGCTGCAGCTCCTCAGTTGCTGCACAAACACCGCGATTTATGCCGTGACCCAGACTAAGTTCAGGCAGCAGCTGAAGAATGTGCTGAAATATCCCTTCACCCAAATCCATCCATCTATCAAATTCCCTCATTAATCAATCCATCCAGGATT